>NC_133768.1:19484716-19784716 GCF_036562045.2 Rhinolophus sinicus | reverse complement strand
AAAAAAGATGTGTAGGCATAGATTATTTTATGAAAGATAAAGAGATTTATTTTAAATTTTTACTTAGGTGACTGTAGTCTTTAATAAAGCTGTTCCTTTTCAAATTATTTAAAACAAATTAATGCTTATAATTCTTCAGGCTCTGCCCACAGATGACATGCATATTAAGACTTTATCTGCTGAAGCGAATGAGTAAATTGCATTTAAATACCAACATTATAGGTCTATTTGTTCTGAAATCTTCCTCCCAAAGATTCCTCCGCCCTCTTGCCTCCCTCTTCCAAACGAAGAAGGTCACTCATTCTCACTGTAGTGCAGAACTATACCTTTTAGATGTTACTGTTAGTCATCGCATTAGTCATTTTCAGCTTCCTTGAAGCAATATTGAAACCTTCTTTGCCAACTCCATTACCTGCTATGACTATGGCTGAAATCAGCCCTTCTCCACTTCTGGGTCTGCCAAACTCTCAAGCCAATGACTTATGGATGTATATGTGAAATGGGGTATGCACACAGGAGAGAAAATAGACAGAAACAAGTGACATAGTATATGTATTATTGCATCTCCGCTGAGCATAATCCCTTATCAGGAAGAAATTTTCTTTCTCTGCACAATTTTCTCTTAATTTTTGCAAAATTAAATAAAAGTTATGTATGAAAAAAAAAAACACCTGAGAGTTTCATGAAGCAGCAAGGGATGGATATTGTGGCTTATAGCAACCTTTTTTCTTTTTAAAGAAAAAAATGCATCCACGTACCTCTCCTTCTTACTATGCCCCCCAAACAATATGACTGTTTCAGGGCATAATTTTACATTTCAATTTCTTCCCAACACACAGAGGAAAAAATTGCAAAAGTGGAGCCTGAAACCAGAAAGTCATGCAGAGCTTTGTGCGTGTTTTGGAGGGAAGTGGGGAATGATGAACAGAAAGGAAGCAGAAACCCATTGGCTGCAGAGCCAAACCACCCCGCTTACTCCTGCTTCTGGTACCTCAGGGAGTTTGTTTTTCAAGCTTTTTATGGCAAAAAAAATGTATTGGGAAATGGGGAAAATGATATTATTTAGTCCTATCCGGCAACCTATGACAAAGATAAAAGCATGCGATTGACTTTTTAAAAAATCTTACATGAAGTAAATTTTTAAAAAAAAATTATTAAATTTATTAAGGTGACATCAGTTGGCAAGCTTAAATAGGTTACAAGTGTACATTTCTATAATACATCATCTATATATTGCATTGTGTGTTCACCACCCAGAGTCAGTTTTCCTTCCATCACCATATATTTGACCCCATTTACCCTCTTCTACCACCCCTCTCCCCCTTACCCTCTGATAACCACTAAATTGTTGTTTGTGTCTATAAGTTCTTGTTTCTTTGTTTGTTCATTAGTTGCTTTCAGTTTTATATCCCACATATGAGGGAGATGATATGGTTCTCGACTTTATCCATCTGACTTATTTCGCTTAGCATGATAATCTCAAGATCCATCCATGTTGTCGCAAATGGCAGTATTTTATCTTTTCTTATGGCCAAATAATATTTCATTGTAAATATGTACCACATCTTTTTTATCCAATCATCCATGGAAGGACATTTTGGTTGTTTCCATATCTTGGCCACAGTGAATAGTGCTGCAGTGAACATAGGGATACATATATCTTCACAGATAATGGTTTTCAGATTTTTTGTGGTAGATACCCAGAAGAGGGATGGCTGGGTTGTATGGTAATTCTAGTCTTCATTTTTGGAGGAAATTCCATACTGTTTTCCATAGTGACTATACCAATTTATATTCCCACCAGCAGTGTATGATGGTTCCTTTTTGTCTACAACCTTTCCAACACTTGTTGTTCCTTGTCTTGTTGATAACAGGCAGTCTAACAGGTGTGAGGTGGTAGCTCATTGTGGTTTTGCTTTGCATTTCCCTAATATCTAGTGAAGTTGAGCATCTTTTCAAATATCATTGGCCATTTGTATGTCTTCTTGGGAGAAGTGTCTGTTCAGTTTGTCTGCCCAATTTTTAATTGGATTGTTTGTTTTTTTGCTGTTGAGTTGTATAAGTTCTTTATGTATTTTGGATACTAGCCCCTTACCGGAGATGTTGTTTGCAAATACTTACCCATTCGATTGGTTGCCTCTTTGTTTTGCTGATAGTTTCTTTTGCCATGCAGAAGCTTTTGAGCTTGATATAGCCCTATTTATTGATTGTTGTGTTTACTTCCCTTCCCTATGGTAGAACTTATTAGTGAAGCCATCATCTGATTCTAGACTTTTACTTTTGGAGAGGTTTTGGATGTTTGTTTCAATTTCCTTACTAAATATGACGTATCTAGATTTTCTATTCCTTTGTGATTCAGTCTAGGAAGGTTATATATTTCTAAGAATTTGTCTATTTTTTCAAGGTTATTGAATTTGGTGGCATATAAGTCCTTCATAGTATTCCTGAATGGACCTTTTCATTTCTGTGGTACCCATCATAACTTCTCCTCTTTCATTTCTGATTTTGTTTATTTGTGTCTTTTCTCTTTTTCCCTTATTGAGTCTAACCAGGAGTTGGTCAATTTTGTTAATCTTTTCAAAGAACCAGCTCTTTGTTACATTAATTTTTTCTATTGCCTTTTGGTTCTCTATTTCATTTAATTCTGCTCTGATTTTTATTATTTCCTTCCTTCTGATGACTTTGGGTTTCACTTGTTCTTCTTTTTCTAGTTCTTTAAGATGTAATGTTAGGTTGTTTATTTGGGATTTTTCTTGTTTCTTGAGATAGGCCTGTAATGATATAAATTTCCCTCTTAATACTGCTTTCCCAGTATATCAATGATTTTGATATGATGTATTTTCATTGTCACCTGTTTCTATGTATCTTCTGATCTTTCCTTTTATTTCTTCTTTGACCCAGTTGTTCTTTAGTAGCAAGTTGTTTAATTGCCATGTATATGTGATTTTTCCCACTGTGTTTTTGAGGTTGGTCTCCAATTTTAAAGCATTGTGATCAGAGAATACACTTGGTGTGATTTCAATCTTCTTAAATTTGGTGAGGCTGGTTTTGTGTCCCAACATATGGTCTTGAAAATGTTCCATGTGCACTAGAAAAGAATGTATAGTCTTGTGTTTTAGCATGAAATGCTCTGTAAATGTCAATTATGTCCATTTGGTCTAATGTGTCATGTAAGGCCGAGATTTCCTTACTGGTTTTCCATTTGGATGATCCATCCATAGCTGTCAATGAAGCATTTAGGTCCCCTAGTATAATTGTGTTTTTGCCAGTTTCTCCGTTTAGTTCTGATAGTGATTGCTTTGTATATTTTGGTGCTCCCTGATTGGGGGCATATGTATTAATAAGTGTTATGTCTTCTTGTTGTATTGTCTCCTGTATCATTATGAAATGTTCATCTTTGTCTCTTGTTACTTTTTTTATCCTGAAGTCTGTTTCATCAGATGTAAGTATGGCTGCACCGCTTTTCTCTGGATGACATTTGCTTGGAGTGTCTATTTCCACCCTTTCACTTTGAATCTATATTTGTCCTTGTAGCTCAGATGTGTCTGTCTCTCAGAGGCAGCATATGGTTGGGTTTTGTTTTTGATCCAATCCAGTGCTCTGTGCCTTTTTATTGGTGAGTTCAGTCCATTTACATTTAAGGTGATTATTGATATATAAGGATTTCCTATAGCCATTTTATCTTTTGTTTTCTTGTAGCTCATTTTCTCCATTGTTTCTTTGTGTTTGTATTCCTGTCTGTTATTTTAGTTTGGTGGTATTCTAAGATTTTTTTCCCCTGTATTTCCTCTTTTTTATATTATGTGTTTCAGTTCTGGATTTTTTTGTATAGTTACCATTAAATTTATGTAAAAGAAAGTTTTATATATGTAATAGTCCTTTGTCTGCTGCATGCATCTTATCTCCAGTCCCCTTTGCAAATTCAGACACTTACCCTCTCTCCTTTTATGTATTTTTTGTCACAAATTATTCTTATTTATGCTGTGAGTTCATTTCTGAGTTACAGTAGCTATTGTTTTCTTCTTCTCTCTTTTTTTAATGTTTTTGTCTTCTTTACGCTTTATGTTATGTTTAAGTGAATAGTGCCCTATTCTGTGGAAGGGTTGCCATTTCCTGCTTCTGTCTGTCTGTTAGTAATCTTACTCATAGTTTTGTATTCTTTTGTCTTTTTGTGTCAAGTAAAATAACCTCTTTCAGTGTTTCCAGTAATGCAGGCCTTGTGGTGGAAAATTCCCTCAGCTTCCATATATCTGGAAAGGTCTTTATTCCTCCTTCATATCTAAAGGATATCTTTGCTGGATATATTATTCTTGGCTCATAATTTCTCTCTTTCAATGGTTTGAAAATTTGATTCCACTCCCTCCTGGCTTGTAGTGTTTCTGCTAAAAAGTCTGATGATAATGTAATGTGCTTTCCTTTGTTGGTTACTGACTCTTTTCCCCCATTGGCTCCCTTGAGAATTCTTTCTTTGTCATTAATTTTGACATCTTCAATGTAATATGCCTTGGAGAGTGATTGTTGGCATTGAGATAATTAGGTATTCTGTTTGCCGCATGATTTTGAGGATCCAGTTCTTTCTATAGGTTAGGGAACTTCTCATCAACTATTTGTTTGAATATATTCTCTGTTCCCTTCTCTCTTTCTTCTCCTTCTGGTATGTCCATTATTCTTATATTGCTCTTTCTGATGGAGTCAGAAAGTTCTTGTAGAGTTCTTTCATTTCTTTTAACTCTCAAGTCTCTCTCTTCTTTCATCTGTCACTTCCAGATTTCTATCTTCGATGCCACTGATTCTTTCCTCCATCTGGTGAGCTCTATTTCCCAAGCTGGCTATTTCATTCTTCATCTCTTTTATTGAATTCTTCAGCTCCAGAATTTCTATTTGGTTCTTTTTAAAATGCCAATCTCTTTAGTAAAGTATTACTTTTGTTCATTGATTTTATCTCTGAGTTCATTAAACTACCTGTCTGTGTTTTCTAGCATCTCGTTGAGTTTTTTCAAAATGACAATCTTGAATTCTCTGTCATTTAAGTCATATAGTTCCATGTCTTTAAGTTTATTTTCTAGAGGTTCTTCATTTTATTTCTGAGTTGCCTTGTTACCTTGGTTATTCATGGCAATTGATGGATTACCTCTCTTCCTGGACATCTACGGAAATGAATTCTGCAGCAGGTTGATATAAGGAGTTCTTTCTTTTGTTTTCCAGTAGGTAGTGTTATTTTCTTTTGCCTTGTTCTGGCTTCTTGTGCAGTGGGAAATTTCCTGGGAAGGTGGGCGTCTCCTCTGTGACCAGGTTACCTCAGTCTCAGGGCACCACCCCCATGGAAGAATGTGGTGGGTGAACAGGTTCTAAGCCCCCTGGAATCCCAGTGCTGACCCCACAGCCTGATGGAGAGCTGTGCACCTCAGCAGCCCTGGGTTCCGGCTTCCCCCTCCCCCCACCAAGATCAACCGTGAAAGGTGGGCTGGGAGAGGCTGCTGGTTTGTTTGTGTCTTTGTTCTCCTCTGAGTAATGGCGACTGCCAGACCTCAGATGCCTCGCCTCTGTATCTCCTTCCTTGTCACTGTAATTAGCCGCAGTGTGTTTCTGCCACTCAGGACCTGTCTCTCCAGTTCGCAGGGCTGTAGATATCCTGCTCTTTAATCCAACACTGCTACAGTTTCTTGTGAAGTTCACTGCTAGCACTGGGAGTGTATAGGGAGGCAAGGTCTGCAAGGATGGATGGAGGCGGCCAGGCTCAGAGCCTTTTTTTTCTGCCTGGCAGTGAGGGTGGTTAGATTACAGTTGTCACACTTCTGTATTTGGTCTTTGCCCAAGGTCTCTGCCCCAAACGCTGGGTTCAGCAGTACTATATGCTGATCACTCAGGAATGCTCAGGGGTCACAGAGAGTGTACCTGAAGCCTGAATCCCCTCCTCTCCTGGGACTGCAGTGAGCTCAGGGATGCGTCCGCAGCCCCCTTCTATGCACTTGTCTCTTCCCACCTCCTCTGTTTGCCCTGATTCACCCACCTTCAGATGTTTCAACGTGCGGATGTCTCAGATGTGTTTGTGTGTGGCATAGGGAATCCTGTGTTGAGTTATAGCTGTTCAATTTGTTGTAACTTCAATAGGAGAAATCAAGGGGCACTCCTCACTCCGCCATGTTTCTGATGTCACTCTGAGAGAGATTTTCATATGTAATTGCTATATCTTCTACAGATCAAACAGCCTCAATTTTTTTATGTTAAAATCTGGAGTTAGTTTTTAATTTTTTCCCCAACATTCACAGAAGGATTTGTCCCCACTTTGCACATTTGGAAGTAAAAGAAATGACCATTTCTGCTGGCCTCTCAGGAATAAGTCTCATGGAGTCACATCCTTCATCAGAGCCTGACAGGAACATGTAGTGCCATGTTGGGACACAGAGGGCTAGCAGTGAGCATATGCATTATAAAAAGTCAGTCTCAATCTGCGCATGCCCCTAAAAGCTAGGGACCTTCTCTTTTGGAAAGCTCCTCAGTCCTAGAAAGCTGAAAGGTTTACAAAAGTCAGTTTGCCCTTCTAGATGTCAGACTATTTTCTTTTCATGAGAAAGTGTATGAAAAAAAAAGTCATGGATTAGCCATCACTTCTTTCTAAATAAGTGTTATCAGAATATAATAAAATAATAAAGTTAATCATTTGGCCTGGTTATGGTCTTTCCAATGGTGGCTTCTCTTGAAAGATGATGGATAGATAGATAAGTTAGATACATTTCTGAAACCTATATAATAATTTATAGTATAATACATAACATGTATATTTAATGTTATATGTACATCTATATCTAACATAATATATAATAAATATATAACATTCATATGTACATATACTATTTTATTTCAAGCATCTAGCAGCAGTTTGAAAACTTCTAGTTTTCTCAAACTTATGAAAATGAAAATTATTTATAGTGAGAGCAAAAAAATACATTGTCAGGAACGTAGTTTATATTTCTATGACCACAGTGTTACACGAGGAGTAAGTAACACAAGCTTTGGGTTTAAGAAAACAAAAACAAGATAACAATAAAGAAGCCTTACTGACAAAACAATGTAAATCCATTGGCTTATTGTCAAACAAGTTTTTGTTACTCTAGCAGATGCTCCATTACTAAGTGGGTTGATCCCTTCCATAGCCAAAGACTTTTACATTTTATCAGTAAGGATGCTAGGTATCAAAACTCTCAATACCCGGTGTGTGTCTTTGACTTTTTGTACTCAAGCACTTGTAAGTATATCAAGGCCAGTTGGACTCATATATATGGCATTTAAACAGTTCAAATTCATGACAATATTTCCAGGAGTGTGGAAACTCACCAAACCTCATCGCAGTGACAGAGAATGAGTTGTTAACTTTTCACCAGAAAAACATTCATCCATTTACCATTTGTTGTGTGTCTAAGATATGCCAGACACTGTGCCAGGTGTAAAATGTCAGCACTAGGTCTAAACTCTGTTCTTGAATGTTTTGCTTGAGCAAACTTAATTCTCTTATTGGGTTCCACTGAGCACTTGAGGCTCTATAAACTTAGGAAAAACTGAAGTTTAAAATCTTTTCTGTTTAATTTTTCATTACTTATATCCATAAATTTCTGGAACCATAAAATATCTATTTATATTTATGAAGAATGTTTAAAGTACAGACACTTCTCGACCTATGATGGGGTTATATCTCGATAAACCCATCATAAATTGAAAGTATCGTAAGTCAAAAATGCATTTAATATATCTAACCTACATCATAGCTTAGCCTGGCCTACCTTAAATGTGCTCGGAACACTTACATTAGTCTACAGTTGGGCAAAATTATCTAACCTAAAACCTACTTTGTAATAAAGTATTAAAAATCTCATGTAATTTATAATGCATGTCAGTTCATACTGTCATAAACTTGAAAAAGCATAAGTCAAACCATTGTAAGTCAGGGACTGTCTGTATTGGAATCCCCTTAAGTCACAGAATCCCAGCTTTCAATTTCAAGAACTAAGGAGACAACAGCACAAGAGGTGCAAATAAGGGCATTTTCTACCTTATTTCTGTAGCCAAGCTCAGAACAGGAGATCAAGTTGCCTACTTTCCAGAAATTAGAGCCAAGGGAGCGAGCCAACTTCTTTGAAGATATTTCTAAAAGGAGAACTTGTTCAGTCTCTGCCTCCCCCAAGAAGTATCTTGAAATGAAAGAAGGAGCCAAGAGAAAACATAAAAGCTTAGATACATTCTAGTAGAAGACTCTGTTGTGGATGGCTGCATGTGTACTCTTAAATACCTGTCTCAAATAATCTTAAAAATCCAAACTCTGAAACTTTCTTTAAAATCCACAAATAGCTATTAAAATGGTGATATTTTGCTATAAATTATTTTCTACTGACCACTTAGCCTCTTCTCAGAGATACCAGAATGTTAGTTACCAGTCTGAAATACCAGGTTCGCGCCTACAGTGTTTCCCCAAAAATAAGACCTAGCCAGACAATCAGCTCTAATGTGTCTTTTGGAGCAAAAATTAATATAAGACCCGGTCTTATATTACATAAGACCGGGTCTTATATTATACTATATTATTATATTATATTATATTATATTATATTATATTATATTATATTATATTATATTATTAGCATATATATAGCATATATTAGCATATATATAGCAAAATAAGACCGGGTCTTATATTAATTTTTGCTCCAAAAGACACATTAGAGCTGATTGTCTGGCTAGGTCTTATTTTCATATTGATAGAAGTTACTTGTGGACTTCGCTTGATATGTTAAGAATTTGTTTTTATCAATTCTTTTTTTCTCAAATTCATATTTTCCTATTTTTGTCATACTCTGCACATCTACTAATATTATGTCTTCACTCCCATAATTACTATACACAAAAATGTATCTGTAACAACTTGGTTGTTAAAAATATAGAAAGACTAGATTTTAGGCTTACAGAAATATCAAGCACACAAAACATTCTACCCAGGGAAGTTAAGAATTTTGCCTTGGAAGTGTGAGGACGCAATATTCTCAAGTAAAATAGAGGTTTGATCCCTGGACCGAATTGGTAAACAATAAAATGAATACACATGAGATAAATATGCTATGGTGTCCTCAAATACCTCGGATGCTAATGTGATGAAGACCTCAAGGGCCCTAAAGGCATACATATGTGAGGTAACATTTCAGTTTGGCAAATTTCACTCTCCATTTTTTGGGGGTGTAGTAGGGTGGAGGTTGGGACAAAACCTTTTTGACATGCCTGAAAGAGAAAGATTTAAGTTGAGTTCATTATCTCTTTAGTGCAGAAGTCTGGGAAACGAAGAGGCTAGACCAGGGAGACTGAATCCAGCTAGTATTCCTTTTTGTTTTTCAAGCTGCCCTGACAATAATGCGGCAGGGTGAAAAGATCAGGAACACTTTATACACATTGTGCTAATTACTGCAAGTACTTAAAGTTGTAATTAGCTTATTATACTGCAGAGATCCTAACATGGCATGTCTTTCAAAAGAATTTCTCTCCAGATCATTAGTGGGAAAGCTAACAACATCTGCTTCAAATAAAATCAACCAATTAGCACAGGCAACTCCACATAGTTTGCAATCAGAGAATTATATTGTGCCAAGTGCTAATTTCAATGTGAATGCTATCTCCTTCTCATATCCCACGCTTCTCTGCCAGCACAGCTGGTGTTTAACACCACTGACTTCAGCGAAGTCTCCAAAAACTTATGTTAATTTGAAATAACCTAATCAGAAGTGTGCAATACAGACTGAGGTTGATCTCAGCTTAATTAAAACTGACCTTGTCATTTCAGGGCCTGTAAAACACCATTATCTCACCATTTATCCCTCAACTACCACAAATATTCCATTTATGTGAAAACCAAGGAAGACGAGTTACAAACCACTAGAGCTATTTTCAGAAGTACAGTGAATGCTGGAGTTTAATGGAAGAAGAGGTCTATCTATAAGTACTGGGCAACAATAAAGGTAATTCAGCAGACTCAAAATAACTTGTCAACCCTACCCACGAAGGCTGCTTCTGCCCACTTCCGTTGGCTTGAATGGCACATTCAATCCAGAGACTGACAGGCATTAGCAGATGTGAAGGCTTTCATTTTAAAATTAATATCTCACCCAGTACCTTTCAGCAAGCTGAATCGTTCAATCAATAAGCATGACATGGCAGGTGTGATGTGTACAAGGCACTAAATTCTTCTGCCAAAGGTACTAGAAAACATCTGCTCACATGCGTGTGTGTGCATGTCAATAGATGAACTGCTAAGAAAAATGATTGCAAGTGGAATATCGAATATGCTTGTATTTACCAAGATAAAATCAAAAACAAAGATCACATTTTATGGTGTATACCTGCCATCAAAGACACCTTGTTTAACCTACCTTAAGTCTATAACCCCGTGTTTTTATATGTACATGGTCAACTCTATCAAATTACAAATTAATTACATTCTGGTTTTCTGCACATTAACATAGCTTTAAAAATATCTACAGGTTCTCCTCCTAGGTTTTGTTTATTTTCATACCATCTAAATCCATAAAGTATTCAAGGCAATGCTACAAGCACTGAGGAACTTATCCACAAAAAAATTCAGATGATTTACATCAGGAAGATGTTTTATTTGTTCACAGATCACATGCTTAGCCACAACTCAACGTATCTGCTGATGCTTTTCTTCCAGTGAAGCAAGCCTCCCTTTGGCTCTTGTTCCACACACCTAGCCAAACCCAACCTCTGATTGCCATAGACCACATTGACTTCACTCCTCTAACACTTATTTGCTAGGCTAATCCTTTTGATATAGTCAGATACTGACTATCTTGAATTGTTTGATGTTTTCCTGTTTTATCTTGGCCAAGTCATGGAGGGATAGTCTCTTTCCATTTATAAGGAGACTCGCTGGCCTTGTGGAACAAAACAGGACATGATGTTAAAATATTTGAATGTTTATCTTGGTTCGCTGACTCTATGACCTTGGACAAGTATGACCTTGAACCGTACACTAAATTATCCAAGTCCAGGTTTCCCCATCTGTAAATGAAATTAATACCACCCACCTCAGAAAGTTAATTTTGAGACTGAAATATTAAAATAGATGTGACTGAGTCTGAGTCCAAAGGATGTTTATGGAATGAGGTACATGGGAGGCAACCAAATAGTTGGTGAAATATTGGTTGGAAAAATGTAAGACCACCAGAAAAGAAATTTACAAAGTAAGGAAACAGGAAGTGGCCATTTTATAATGATCGTATGACTAGCCTCGTATGTGCAAACAAGAGGGGTTATTTATACTCCAAACTCTACGTTTCAAAAGTAAAACAAAATGGTATTCAGGCACAAAAGAACAAACAAACAAACCTCATTTTGATTTGAGCTGATGTAGGTGAGTAATGGTGTGTGCATCTCCCTCAGATAGGGGCCCTGTGAGGAGATATGGGTATAACTGGTGGAAATGAATGCTTTGTATAGCAATGTTAAGTGCTAACTTTCCTAAAGGAGGACCAGGATGAAGAGTCCCCGATTCTTTCTGAAGAAAAGGTAAAATTGCTTATGCCATGACAGTTGTTTTGACAATGTTATACCACTCACACTGATCTCTCTTAGGATGTTATAATTTGGTCAGACATTTTAATTCCAGATTTATGAATGTTACATGATTTCATTCATTCATTAATCAAAAATTTACTCTTTCCAATTTGTGTGATCTTAGGCAGGTTACTTCACTTCCTAACGTTTCAGACTGCTCCTCTGTAAAATGGTAGTAACAGTACCTATCATTTTGATTGGTGGGTTTATAAAGAAGATAGTCCATGCCAGTTGTTTATTGTTTTGCCTGGCACTTAGTAAATACTCTGTAACTAATAGCTGCTCTTGATGTTCTTGGGAGTATTTTACTCCCACTGCTACAAAAAGGAGTGATTTTTAATTCCTAAGATGATCCTGAACGTTGCTCCCTTTTCAGATATCAGATGTAGGTCTTACCTCCTACAGAGGTTGAAATATTCACCCTTTCTTTGATTTCACAGAACTTTGTCTGTACTTTTACTGTGGCATTTAGCATAGTGTATAGTAATAATTTGTTTATATCATTGTTTTCCTGCCAAAAATTTTAGCTACTCAAAAGTAGGAATTTTAATTTCATTAATCTTTTTGTCCCTAATATTCATCAAGTATTATGCATAGAAGGAATAAGTATTTTGACTAAAAAATGAATGAATAAATATACTGATGTGGTATGTAAAGACATAAACATTAAACATTACAAGTATTATTCTGAAATATCACAGTCCTCTGAACTTTAGAATACCAAGCTTAGAAATTCATGAACTTTAAATATAACACAAGGTGTTGATTTTAGACTTTAGACATTTCTGAAGCTTTTCCCTGGGTTATAATGGTTCCCTTAGAATCCTTTGTGGATGTAATGAATTCAGTCAGAAGGCTTCTATTAAAATTTTCCGTATTGACTACCACCAAGGCAATTAAATAAGGGACTTTGCTACCTGAGAACTCCTTTGCCAAAAAAGCCCAAGTTCGGTGAGTCAGTCAGGACAGCAGGTGGACAAAATGGAGAGATAATATGTAGATAGGATAGTTCCATTTCTATTTTCACTTACAGTCCTGTATTATTTTAATTACTAACATTATCATTATGTGGGCTGCTTTGGAAATCCATATGAAACATTCTAAATCAGAAGTGAATTTGCAACTAACCTTTTAGACATGATAGAAAGCTTTTCAATGAAAATCTTCATAATTTCTCAGAGAACCATTCAGACAGAAAATACAACTAAAGTTAGAACAAAAATAAAAACACAAAAAACAATGCCTCTGTCTACTGAAGCACAATCTATCCCAAATAATTGAGGTTTTTGCAATTATTTTTAACCTTTTAAACTGCAATTACTTTTGTACGAACCTAATAGATCTAAACTAAAACAGCTTAAGGTTCAAAACAATTTTAATTGGTGTTCACATGACCTTGAGGTCACTGAATCAACAGATATAAATGTTCTATATTTTAAGACTAAATGTATTTTATAATAGTTTTAACGTTGTTAAAATGTATATGATTTAACTATATGGTGACCATTCTCACATTTCCAGGGCTACCTCAATGTCACATTTTCTATTGTTGTATAAGTAATCATGTATTTATCAGACCATATATAGCAATTTGAGATGCAAAAACTCTGTTCTCCATATTTAATTGTAAGTCTTTAGCTAATTAGAATGTGTAATTAACTAGAAACTCTATTCTAGGTCATTGGAATTGTGCTTCCAAACTTAAGTATCTTACTTATGCTTTAAAAGAAATATTTGTGTATCACCTGTGTGTCACTTCACATGTTTTATCAGACAAAGTGAGGGAATTTCCAAGAATGGATTTGGGCCAGTTTTGCTTCAGTGCAAATTGGTAATCACAGAAATTCTCCTATTGTCCTTTTCTCAGTTTTATTAGCTCTTTTTCTCTTCTACTTCTCTCACTGCATGGTAAACCATCTTAGTGCCCAGTTATAACAACTTCCATTCCAAAAAGCCCAGACAATGCATGATATTTACTAGCTGTTTGCAAACAACAGAATCCACAGTGTTGCCAGCAGATGCCCTTCACTCACAGAGAATGAGGATGGGAATTATAGGAAATCAGTGTGCATTGTGTGTGTCCAGCTGAGATGGAGGCTGACAGAGACATCTCCAGGCAAAATTTCAGAGCACAAAATTTATCTTCTTGGCCTTTCCCACTACAGAACACCCCTTTGAGGCTGACCATCTCCTTAGTGCCTCTGTTCAAGATATGCCTACTTCTCAACTCTTCAAAACCATCTTTCATTTTCTCAAGATCTGCTAGTTCATCTGATAAATTAATTAAGACCAATGGCTAACGTCATACTTACAAGAAAATCTTATACTTCAACAGGGAACATCTATAGATTCATTATCTTAACCTAAGTCAATACAAAAAAAAAATTCCTTGTACCATGTCAGGTCAGTGAGGAGTTATCTATCAAGAATTATTTAGGAGAAGGGCCTGAGATTTTACCCTACTTGCAAGCTAACAAATTAGCCTGCCACAGTTTCATAGATACTGGCAGAGGACAGGAAACTCCTGGATCAGAAACAAAAGACTATTACTCACAGCACGAGTATCATGTTTGCATCAATTCCTCTTACTGCACATGCCCCACAGGGTGACAAAGAAGGGTCCCAATTGATGCTCACCTGAAGTGAATGTGCACCATAGCCGAGGAACTCCAAGCTTAGGTAACCCGAATCTTTTATAATGGGCAATCAGCATACTGTCCTTTGCCCCACTGGGAGAAATAGTTTTTATTATACTGGACAGTAAACAAATCTGCCTTCTCCAGAGGGTTGTGATCTCTATCTTCCAAAGCTGTTGGCCTTACAGACATCCTAGAAAAGAGAGTCCAGAACAAAGGCTAATCAGTGCCTCTGCTCACAAGATGTGCAAAAATAAGAGACGCATGGAGATTTGTTTCCTACCACTATTCAGGAAGAGATTTTCACCAGCTATCCCAAATAACTGGTGGTTCTCATCTGGAAAACTAATAAACAGGTATATTCCTGGGTCCCACCCCACAGATTCTGATTCAGTAGTTCTGGGGTGGCTCAATAATATTTATTTCCAAAAGATCTCAAGTGAAGCTGATGCTGATGGATCCTGGACCAGGCTTTCTGCACTACTGTAGATGATAACTTCATTCACTGATGTCTAAGAAATAATTGGAACTAGAATTGGAATAAAAGGTGGTAAAAAAAAAAAAAAAATCCCACATTTAGAAACAAATAAAGATGGAAAGAAGTAGAGGAGAGGAGCTGGTCGGCTCTTACTCAAGGTGAGCAATATTAGGATTCAGATTTCAGGCCTGTGTACATGGCAATGAATCCTTATCTTTGACTTTCAGTTAGGCAGTAATATTTTGCTTTCTTAAGCTCAAGATTCAGAGCTGGGGAGGTGCAATCCCACACAAGCCCAATCTGAGAGGTGAAGTTCATGCTTAACAAAATGCCCCTGTTCTCATTTGTTTCCTTCTTCTATTGAGCTCCATTTCACACTGCCCTTGAGACAGAAAACGGGTGATGTTGGATTTCTCCTCCCAAGAAACATTTATCTGTTGACATGGTATGTTCAAGACATCCATATTCATATTGACATTTGTCATACTGACAGTACAATAAATAAATAAAAATTTTTACTTGAGAATTTTTTCCCTCAGGTGATTTTTATGCTATTCTGAGAAATTAGGCCAAATTATAGCTTTATTTTTTATAAACACGGTTTTTACTAACCTCAGAGACAGCTGCACATGAGTCTCTAGAGACACCAGTAAGTATCTTGTTACTTATTTTTTAAGCATGACATGACATGTGTGATACATACATTTGTTACCCTCTGAGATCAAAGTTAAAGTTGCCAATTGAAAACCAGGATGTAGAAATTACAATTGCAAGAATAATGATTATTTTTCAGTCTTCATCCTCTTTAACTTCTCTACTCTATTTGTGGTTGTTATTCATGCTCTCTTTGAGGCAGCCTACTCCCTTAACTTCTATGACATCTAATTTTGGGGTTTTTTTACATAATGATTTTATCATTTTCATAACATTTATCCATGCTTCTTAGTTTCTAAAAAATAAACAATACAGAAAAGTATTAGAAAGCAAAGAGTTACTCCAAATCACGTCAAACAGAAATAAATATTGTTAATAATAGGTGAACAATATGCCAAAGTTCTGTGATTGTAGAGATGAGATAAAGAGATGGGTAGGTATATACATAGATTAGAAAGAGAAAGATAGGGAAACATAAACAGAAAAAGATAGATTGATAGGGACCACCTCATAAAATGGGATTATATTCTAAATGTTTAAATAAGATGTATTAAAATTATATGAATTTCAAAGAAAGAGAAGAAACTGAAAGTATTTCCAGTTTAAATTGGTAAGTTGAACATATATGCTTACCTCTAATATATCCCAAAACCTTTTGAAATGAGAGCAAATGGATAGAGGAGAAAAAAGTACATCTACAAGGCAAAAAAGAGACAATAGCACAAAATTTTGGAGTGGAAAATGCCAATGGATAAGTAGAAACCGATATATGTGTGTGCCAGGCCAGCAGTGAGAAAAGCTTAAACACACCGACAGATCCCAAGATACTACAAGCAGTGACAGGAAACCTAGGGTTTAAACATTGCTGAAGTCTATTTAAAAAGTACTTCAAAATGGGAACCGTCATGCACTGTAAAAGTAAAATGGTGCAGACACTTTGGAAAACAATCTGAGAATTCCTCAAACAACTAAACACAGAGTTACCATATGTCCCAGCAATTCCACTCCCAAGAGAATTGAAAACATATACCCCCATAAAAAGTTATACATGAATGCTAATAGCAGCATTATTCATAACAGCCAAAAAGTGGAAACAACCCAAATGTCCAACATTGGATAAGTAAGATGTGATATATCCATACAGTGGAATATTATTTGGCCACAAAAAGGAATGAAATACTGATGATACATATGACAACATGGATGACCCTTGGAAACATTATCCCAAGTGAACGAAACAAATCACAAAAGATTGTACATTATGTGATTCCATTTATATAAAATGTCCAAAATAGGCAAATCCATGGAGACAGAAAATAGACCAGTGGCTGCCTAGGTCTGGGGGAGTGGGGAAGAATGAGGAATGACTACTAATGGGTACCGGATTTTATTTTCTAAAAATATTCTAAAATGTATCATGGTGATGTTTGCACAACTCTGTGAATATACTAAAAAGCATTGAATTTAATCCTTTCAATGGGTGAATTATATCTCAATAAAGCTATATATTTTTTTAAAAAGTCAGTACACTGTCAAATGTCCCCCCTACTCCCCAGTCAGGCCACTGGTCCTCCCCTCTTCAAAAGATCAGAGACCTGTTCTCTGGCAAGGTTAAGCCTGCAGGCCTCTGGACTGGGTGACAGCAGGCCAATTGAAGTCAAGTGCTATAGTGAAAGCAGGGGAGTTGCATTAAGGGCAAATATAAGCACTGACTATTGAGGTTTTCAGCTTTCTTTCCCCCTCAGATCCCAGAATCTTGGCTGGCAGGCAGGATCTGCATCGGGGAGTCTAATAGTACCAAGATAAAAGACATCAAGTACCAGTATGACCAGCAACCACCCTGCACAAAGCTTGGAAGCAGTCAGTATGACATGGTGGTTATCTGCACAGAGTAAGGATCTGAACTCTCTAGGTTGGAAGCACAGCTCTGCTGGTGATTGGCCAAGAGGCCTCTGGCAAGTTATTAACCTCTCATACCTTATCTACAAAATGGGAATAATACGAGAACTTATGGGGTTATTGTAGGAATTAAATGTAAAGTGCTTAGAACACGGCCTGGCATAGAGTAAGGCTC
Source organism: Rhinolophus sinicus (assembly GCF_036562045.2). Classification (NCBI taxonomy): domain Eukaryota; kingdom Metazoa; phylum Chordata; class Mammalia; order Chiroptera; family Rhinolophidae; genus Rhinolophus; species Rhinolophus sinicus. The sequence goes on along the minus strand of NC_133768.1, from coordinate 19,767,264 downwards.
TTATAATTGCTTACTGTTATTATATATGCCCCATTCTTAAACGTAATCAGACAAGGAAAACCAGGCAGCTAAGGAAAGTCTTTAACATGAGAGACAGAAATCAAAATAAATAAACGGGGAAAAAGCCACTGGGAATAGAAAGTATGAAGGGAAAAAAAAATCCCCCAAATTATCATGACTGTACTCAGAGAGATAAAATATTTTGACCTCGAACAAGAACGGAATGTTATTAAAGGACAACAATAAAAGAAATAAGTCCTAGTTAGAACTGAGAAAATAATACCAAAAGGAAACCACGTGGTCATGGTTCTGGTAAGACAGACAAGCAGCAAAATTTGAATATTGTCAGTGGAAGAGAAAAAAGGTAAAGGAGGAAAACCCCTAAGGAATTCTACATAATAATAATGTGCCATATCATCAGCCTATAGCTTCCCACATTACCAGTGCTCAATGTTTTGTGATTTAATCAATCAATCAATCAATCAATCAATGACTACAATTTCTGGAGAAGCAACAAGGCATATACGACTGAGATGTGATGTGCTGGCATAGTGGAACTTTTCTGGAAAGCAATTTGGCAATATGAGTCAGGAGTGCTCAAAAAAAGTTAATCCAATAATTATATTTCCAGTAATTTATCCTCAGCAAATCATTTCAGAAATGTAAGAAACATTTATATACAAAGATATTTAGTGCAACATCATTTCATAATCAGAAATGTAGGGGAATCAATATATTCACTAACATTAAACATATTCAATATATCTATATATTAATAAAATTCATTTAAAAAGTGATTTTGAAGGTCATTTCATGATGATATAGAAATGTTCCCAATGATAGTGAAAACATTAGTACACAAAACTGAGTAAACTATATCATTTTAAAATGTCAAGAACCTTGAAATAAACTTTTGTTTAAACCTAACCCTCAGCCCCAATCCAGATCTCTCTCTCTCTCTCTCTCTCTCTCTCTCTCTCTCTCTCTCTCTCTCTCTCTCCAATCAATCTCTACCTCTCTCCCCACTCTAATCACACATGATCCCTCTGTCCCCATTCTTCTGGATTCTAATAGTGATTTGTCTGCTCTTCTTATTAGCCTTATCCCTTCTCTTGTTTTTAAGCTTCTGGAGCATAAGAATTATTAATCTATCTAAAGTTCATGCCTCCTTTAGTATCCACCAAAATGCCTTGCACACAGTTAGTGTACTCATCATTTATTCATCAATTTATAGACAACTATTAGATGTCTATTGTACACCTAGAACTACTAAGGAGAGGTTAAGACCATAGACGTGGGACCAACAGATTTGGATCCCAAATCAGGCTGTGCATGACTTTGGGCAAATTGGTTAAGCACATGAGGCCTCAGTTTACCCACAGTAAAATGAGAATGCCTTAGGTCAGTGTTTCCAATGAGCCTTAAGATGAGCATTTACATACAGGTGATTTATCAAGTGCTCCCAGGGAAGATGAGGGGGACAGGCAGACACAGGGAACAAAACAAATAAGAGTGTGATCTCAGGTGAAGTCCCAACCTGAGCCTGATTAGGAGAGCTGTGGTTCACACAAATAAAGCCTTAACACTGTCCCTACTTGAATCCAGGCGTGGGTGGACGTTCATATTCACAGCTGCCAGTCACTGGCCAAGGTTCCTTGATGGAGAGACAGGGCTAGGGATAGGGGGTTGGTAACACTAAACTCCCAGGCGATTCCAGCTCTCTGTGTCTCGGCAAAGAGGCTCCAGTAGCCCAAGGCCATTCCCCTGAAGAAAGTCACAGGTGGAGGCCTTTAGAAACCAAAGAACACAGAGGATGTGGGAGGGAGGGCATGTGGGCGGTGGTCAGTGGCCATGACAGAGGGCCAGGTGACCTCCAAATCAGCTTTCTGAGTAAAATTTCAACAATAGTCTATCATATTTAATATAGAAGATATAATCCTTATATCTATTTCGGGAGATAAATGAACATAGATGAAATCACTGGATGCTAAGACACAGTACACGCAAACATAAACACCATTCAGAAAAAGGGGAAATGTACAGCTTAGTCTGAAAGATATTCTATAAGGAGATAGTCTGTGAGTTAGTCATGAAGGAAACGTGAGCTTGTAATTGGACTGCTTCAACACAAATCAGTTTCCCTAAAATCCCAAACAACAAAATGATTCTTTTGAATCCAAACTTCTCTCGCCTCTCCTCACCCTCTTTCCTCCTGAACTTTCATTTAAACTCTTTATGACATCCAGGCTCTCAAATCCTGTCTTCTACCCCTTCTGCGATTACTTCCTCACTTGTTCTCTCCATAAACACCCGTCTTTATCCCTGTGTTTTCTTTTAAGTTCTTCCATCCTAGAATGTTCTTCTCCCTTTTCCCAAGTTATCTAAATCACAGTTCCACAACAAAACTTTCACAAATACTTCAGTGATTCTCCAGTTCGTAAACTGCCTCCAACACCCATAAAATGATTAGAAATGATACGACAGTGTACAATTAACATCTAAACCCCATGGTACTAAATCTGGCTGCTACAAGCCTCTATTCTTTCTCCTCAACTAGACTGTAATCCTCCAAGGACAATGTATTGTATCCCTTCACACCACCTGGCAGAGATCTCGACAAACCAAAGACAAACATATGTGAGAGATGACATCTCTCCTTAATCAAAATGAATACAAACATAATCACACAAGATAAACTTCATGTTATAGAATAACACACGAATACAATGCAGAATCAGTATCCTGATGCTTTCTGACATGTTACTTCAGGATGATAAAGCAGAAAATGGAAAAGAAAAAAGAAACTATCAAAAACACTTTACAAAAATACACATCTCTAAATACATCTTCAGGTTAATTCATTTAGGTGTTTATATATCCGAGGATCACAATTTATCACATCATTTTGATAAATAGCATTCTCAGTACAGACATCCAGCTCTTAAGAAAAATATGAGAGAGGACAGCCTAAGGCTGTCAGAATGGGAGCACGGCAATGGGAGTCAAGCTTTTCTGATATGGCACATGTCTGATTCTCACATAATGACTATATTCTATCATCTGGATATCAATACTCAATTATTTCATGTGCTGCCTAGAGTCACTCTTAGGAGAGATTTCAATTTCCACCCTATAGAATACTGCCCAAAATAAGAAAAGTATTAATGCTTCCTAGGGTTGTTGCCTTCAGTCTTACTGATTCCATGGAAATATATTTATAAACAAAAAAAGAACATTTGAGAAAAAAGACAAGAGTGGATTAAACAGACTACACACACTGGATTATCTGCAGTTTACTTTGGCATGTGGCAGACACACTCACCCACCTTCCTCAATGGTTTCAACATCTGCTTCATAACCTGCCCACTTCATTCTCTGCTCAGGTCTCTGGTTCATTCATCTCCATATTAGCTAACCTTTTCCCCCTGGCTCTAGAGCCCAGGATCTTCTAAGCCTTAAGCATCTTCATGTTCACTTCCCTGCATTCACTCCTGAGTGTGGCCACTTTACAGGCATGGCCATCACTTGAAACCCTGTTCCAGCTCACTGATACCAGCTCTGCAACTACCTTCTCGAGCCACAGTTCCCTGCCCTTCAACCCATTACATCCCTCAGTTCCATGTAACTTTCCTTGTCTTTAACTGCTTCTTCAGTCTCCACTGTTTTGCTATCCTCCAAAAACCCCCAACTTCCTTCTGTGACATTTGGTGCCACCAAAATGTTTAACTGATGTAGCAATGGAATCTAGATTTTCTCACTCTGTTAGACACCTCTCATACCTGCTCAAACATTTACTAATTTTTATAAAGTCCAATTTTTTTCCCTTATGATCACATCTAAGATTTCTTTGCCTAAGAGGAAATCTGAATGGCAAATAAAAATATGAAAAGATGCTCAACATCATTTGTCAGCAAGGAAATGCAAAGTAAAACCATAATGAGATACCATTACCCACCTGTTAGAATGACTTTTTAAAATAGAAATACCAAGTGCAGATAAGCTACTATAATGCTCATTACTATCTGTATGAATGCTGCACATCTGCTCTGCAAAACAGATCAACAGTTTCTTATAAAGTTAAACATAGTTACCATATGACTCAGCAATCCCACTTTTTAGGTATTTACCCAAGAGAAGTGAAAATATGCTCACACAAAAAAATCTGTGTGCAATTGTTAATAGCAGCTTTATTCATAATCGCCCAAACTGGAAACCCAATGACTCACCTGGGCAGTAGGTAAACAAACTCTGCTACATCTATACAACGGAATACTACTCAACAATGAAAAAAAGAATGAAGTACTGATACACTCAACAACATGGAGGCCTCTCAGATGCACTCTGCTGAGTAAAAGAAACCAAATCCATAAGGCTTTATACTGTATGGTTCCATTTACATGACATTTCTGGAAAAGGCAAAATGACAGGGATGGAGGAGAGATCACTGATTGCCAGAGCCTGGAGATGAAGGAGGGTGTGGGGACAGAGTCCCAGAGAGCAGTTTCCAGGCTCTTGGCCTCGTGTGGGGAGGTACTGGCTCGGGTAGTGAATGACCATCAACTGTGATTGGTTGGCCATCAGCTGTAACCGGTTAGCCAATTGGCTACTGATGTAACTGCAGGGCTGCATTGATTGGTTGGTTGGCAGGCAGAGAAGTGAATGGCGGACTGCGGATCGTGTGGCTACTACTGTGTGTGTCTCGCCCTGCCGCCAGCGAGAATATAGCGGTATGCCTCCCCTATCTATGGCTCCGTGGGTGTTCCTTTTTGGACTCACCATGTCCTGCGTTCTTGTGTGGGGAGCGGGACCAGAGGCCCCGCAGGCCGCCCCGCAGGACAGAGGGATTGGCTACAAATGGGCAGCAGAGGGAATTTATTGGGGTGAGAAAACTGTTTTGTATCCTGATTGTATTAGTGGATACATGGCTGTATGCATTTGTCAAAAGCCATAGCACCACAGTAATTTACAAGAGTAAATTTTACCATATGCAAATTTTAAAGTAAAATTAAAAAAAAATACAAAGTGTGGGTAAGGACATAGAACAAAGGAACATTTATAAAATCCTGTGCAGGGTATAAACTGATGTAATCAGTTTGGAAAACGATTTGGTATCACCTTACAGAGTTGAGTATGGATGTATCTCATGATCTGGCAATCTCACCTCATGATCTGGCAATCTCACCTCGTGATCTGGCAATCTCATCTCATAATCTGGCAATCTCACCCCACAGAGAAACTTGGGCATCTGCACCAGAACACATACATGTAAATGCTCATAAGAGCATTTTGTAATAGAAAAATCAGGAGAGAGCACAAATTTCCACTGGCAGGAAAATGGATGAATATGTTGGGAAATATTGAGGGTCAATATTCAGTTCAGGGAGAGTAGTGGCAGCTTGCAGCTACTACATGAACCTTGGAATAGTTTCTGCTGCTCAGTTCTTAATTCTGCAGACCTCTTGCTATAGTCTGAATGTTTATGTCCCCCAAAATTCAAATGTTGAAATCCTAACCCCCAAGGTGATGGTATTAGGAGGAGGGGCCTTTGGGAAGTACTAGGTCATGAGGGCAGAGCCCTCATGATTGGGATTAGTGCCCTTATAAAAGGCCTCAGAGAGCTAGGTGCCCCTCTGTCATGTCAAGTTACAGTGAGATGGTCGTCAGTGGGGAAGCTGGCTCTCACCAGACACTGAATCTGCCAGCACCATAATCCTGGACCTCCCAGCCTCCAGAACTGAAAGAAATAAATGTTTGTTATTTATAAGCCTGCCAGTTTATAGTATTTTTGTTACAGCAGCCCGAACAGACTAAGACACCTCCTATCAACTCTGTAAGCTCCAATCCCTCCAACAAATTTCCTTTTTTCTTATGATGGCCTGACGTGATTCATGTCTCTTGTGATCAAGAACCTTGAAAGGTTCAAAGCCCAATCCAAACTTAACATCTGCCTTCAACACATGTAGATCCATCACCTTCTGACTCATTCACACTCAAACGTGGCATCACTTTACCACCGTCATCTGCTTTACCACCCTGTCATTTCTACCTCTTTAACATGTCACACACCTGTCTGAAATAAATGCAGACCTCTGTGAAATCATAGCAGCAAACAAACCTGTTTAAATCCTACTCATCCTTCAAGAACTAGTTCAAAGTCAGCTCTTATCTTATCTCCATTTCCTATGCCTAGTCATATAAAACCACTCTGAACTTTTATAGCACAACTTACCTATTTTCCTGTCATTATTAGTGCATTCAACTAATGCTTATTGTGTACCTACTCTGTCAGAAATTGTTCTAGGGGCTGGAAATACAGTAACAAACTGAATAGACATAAATCCTTGTGTAGTAGGGAGCAAAAAACAAATAACATCATAAGTAAAATATGTAGCAGGTTAGTGAGTGATAGGTGTTAAGGAGAAAAAGTAAACAGAGAAGGGACTAGCAAATATCATGGAGTGTGTGCCCTTTTAGATAAGATGGGTACGGAAGGTCTCACAGAACAGGTAAGATTTGAGAAAAGACCAGAAGCAAGTGAGGGAGTGGACCAAGTGAGTATCTTAGGGAAGATCGTTCAAGACAGAGGGAACAGCAAATGCAAAGTCCCCAACTTTGAAGCAGATCAATTTTTTTGTGGAAGAATGAAAAGGCAGAGAGAACAAGGGGGAGAGTAGAAGGAGATGAGATGAGAGAGTAACAAAAAGCAGATCACGAAGGGCCTTATTGATCCTGGTAAGGATCTTGGCTTTTCTCTGAATAAGATGGGAAGCCACTGAAGGTTTTCAGCAAACATTTTCTGCCTTAGTTTTAACAGGCTCATTCTGGGTTGAGAATGGACTTCTAGGTGAGAGAGGGCATGGAGGCTGAGCAGAAGCAGGGAGACAAGTTAAGAGTTTGCTGTCTTTTGGGAAGATGTTGATGGAGACAACATAGACTTTTCATCTCCCTATACTCCTCTAGAAAAAGGAAAAATCAAATAGGGTGGCCTAAGAAAAGAATGAATTGAAACGAATCTCTATGAATCCAATGAATCTCAAATGAATCCAATAGATTGGATGCAAGAAGAATGTGTGAACAGCAGCTCTGCACAAAAGGAGGGAAAACAAAAGGATTTCTGGTGTTCTTAAGAGCCAGGGAATCTGGAAATTGCTAGCAGATCATCACCATGAAAAGGAGGAGTCCCTCCTAGGAATGGAGCATTCTGCAGGCTAATCAGAAAAACAATGGAAACCGGAGGAGGCTTCTCAGACCCCCACTTGAGGTGAGTGCAAGAGCGCTGTGGGGAGGACTCAGTTGCTGGGCAGCCTGATCCCACAGACTCCCTGAGAAAGTAGAGTCCCACACTGAGGACATACCACAAGGCAATAACTTTGGCAGGGGGAGAGGGAGAGAGTTTAGATCCAGGAGGTGTGGAATAGGAAGCCAGCCAGCGGAGGCAATTTTCAGAAATAACTGGAGAGATGGCTACACTGAGAGACCCTGCTTTTTAATACTTCTAAGTACCACTAGAAGAGGGAACCCAAGAGCTGTGCAGCTTGGAAAGCTATCCTCGTCCAACCCTCAGGAACTTTCTTGTGAAAGTGGAGGTAAATTTATCTTATTTAAACATGAGTTTCTGTTTCTCATTTGTTTGTCTTGTTCTTTTGTTGTTTTTGGTTTATATACCACATATCAGTGAAATCAACAGAAACTCACAGACACAGACAATAGTTTAGTGGTTGCCAGAGGGTAAGGGGGGTGGGGGTGGGGGGTGGTAGATGAGGGTAAAGGGGGATCAAATATATGGTGATGGAAGGAGAACTGACTCTGGGTGGTGAACACACAATGGGATTTATAGATGATGTCATACAGAATTGTACACCTGAAATCTATGTAATCTTACTAACAATTGTCACCCCAATAAATTAAATATATATATATATGTATATATATATACATATATATATATATATGGATTCTCTTAGAATTCTAAAGGCAGTTTGATCTATCGGCATTTCTTAAGACATGAAAATGTAGGAGTGAAATATAATTTTTATAGGTTACCTTTAACATTCCTGTTTTAACTTACAATTACTTTTTCTCACAAAGTGGTCATGATGTATTGTAATTATAAGCCTTGAAACGCACATATCAGAGACAGTGGAAATTTCATGGGTGTATGTGATGTCAGAGGAGTAGTAGATGGGGGGTGGGGGGTTGTCACTGTGTGAGGGATGTAAATGATAAATGTCTAAAATATTACATTGTTTTGTACACCTGAAACTAATAAAAAAAATTTTTCATTGAGTACCTAAAAACAAACAAACAAAAAGAAAAGCACATATCACTGTGTCTTTAGAAACCACATAGCAAGGTTTTCTCTGGGTGGTAAAATTATAGATTTTGTTTTGTGTTTTTCTTTGGGATTTTTGGTACTGGGCATGAATTATTTTTGTAATTAGAAAAAAAAGAAATAAATGTTACATTTTCAAGGGGAAAAAGAAGTATAGTTCAGGAAGGACAAGAAGGACGATTTTTGATGTGAATATGTTTCATCCCCAACAGTCTACCAGCCCAAGCAGCATAATTGGGAAGAAAATGCCAGGTGTTTGTCTTTCAGTTGTTCAATGTAATTCATGGAGTTGGTTTTCATTGTTGTTTTTAATGTTTTCTCCCAAATGGTGAGACCAGTGTTCCCAAGCTTTAATACCATATTTATGTAGGTGACTCATGTCTGCCTAAACATGGCTGGACAAGCAGGAAATCTAAGTGCATTAAAAATTAAACTTCACTTTTGAATATATACATAAGAATGATGTTTTCTAAACTGGCAGAATCAAGTTTTCAATTTGAGTACTTGTTACAAACAGATTCCTGGGTCCTATCTCAGAATTTTAATCAAAATCTCTAAGGTCATTCTAGTTTGGAAAACATGAAGCTAGAACTTGGATTAAGCTTGCTCCTAGTCCCCATCCACTTCAGGAACCCTGGGAGGATGAATTTTTTAAAGAGAGTCATAATTTTTCTCCAAATGCAGTGCTCTATCATCGTGCCAGAGCCCCGTACTTATGGTCAAGTGGCATTAGCATAGCCAATGCCAAAATGAAAATAGATAAAAATAAAGGCTCTGAACTCATCACACTAGATAACTCATCACCTGAAGTCAGGAAAGTGATTTTCATGCATTTTATTTTTATCTGAATCCTTTAAAGCAGTTGTTTTGAGTATTGGGTTATATTTTCTGTGAGCATTTATAGTGTTTTGGATTCTCTGCCAAATCAATATTATTTTCTCAATAGCCCTGGGAGAGAGTAGAAAATTGTGATCAGTTATCCACAGAGCATTTTGCCACAGGGATTCCTTCTTCCCAAACATCTACTGACAAAGACAGTGCGTTCAAAGGCTCATCGGTTCATCTGTTACCACAGTTGCTCAGAAAAAGGAAAAGGCTGGGCTTTGCCCATTTCTCCTTGCTGCCATTATACATTCTTTGAAACCCATCAGTTGGCACATGCCCTGAAAGAATACTAATGAATTCTATTTCCTTCACTGACGGCAATTCGAGCTCAGCACAGGCGGCAGTGATGCAATTGGTGTTTGATTCATCGTGCCCACAGTTCTGCACCTGTGTCACTGCCAGCAGGAACAAGGCAGTGTAACATAACACTGCTCATCCACGTCCCCAGGGACGAGAGAGTGTACACACCAAGAGAAAACAAATGCAAACTCGAATGCAAATTATCTATATTAACAATTAATATATACAGTTTGTACAAGCCATCCCCTAAAACATATTGTATAATGTTAAACAATAACATTAAATATCTGTAGCTTGTCTGTTCATCAGAAGGATAAAATCCTTCAGGGCTGTAGAGCTTGTGTTCATGGTCATCAATAAGGCAAGCAGTTGTTTACAGGCCAGAGCAGATGGGATACCATAGCTGCTCTGGGTGCCTCTCAGGATTTAACCGGAGGTCCTGACCCCATCTGGACTCACTAATCTGTTCCATTTTCTTTTGGACAGTAATCAACAGGGCTCTTCCTCATTATTATTTTGAGCCTACCACATCTCAAATAGTGCAACCAACCTCCTCCCCCAGCCGCATCTCTCAGTGAGAATCCTGGGGGAAGAGTTCTCAAGAATGTTGGGTTTTACTTGCTCCACGTGCCAGTTAGTTCTACTCACATCTCACCCACCCCCACCTAGCCAATCAGAACTCCTGAGCCCCTCACAAAGCCAGAAACTATTGCACCTGCCAGCCTAGCCAGGCACCCTTTCCTATATTCTATTCCGTCTCCCCTCAAACCCAATCATAGCAGTTCAGTTGGGAGACAAAAACCTACTTGAGAGTTTAAGTTAACCAAAAATACAAAAGAAGCTGTCTCATTCTAGTCAGGAGACAGAAACCAAGCCAGTAATTTGAACAGGGAAAATTCAATATCACGAACTTTTAACTAGCTTCTTTTACTGGGTAAAAGAAAACTGTATTAAGAACACAGGAATAGTAACGTAGGGAGCAACTACTCCCTCTGAGACTGAGAGAAATTATCCAAGGAAAGAACGAACTTGGAAGAGTCCCCAACCCCATCCAAGACTGAGAGTTTGATCCCATTGGAGAAGGTTTAACTGTAGCCCACCAGATGGAAGAGAAGATGACGGGGGTGCCATAGGCAGAGCTGGTTCACAGCCAGTGGTCCACAATGCTGAGTAGAAGCTACCCACTTTGGTACTGGAGAAACTCCCTGGGTGGTAAGTATTGTTGGGTCTCTCATATACTACTAGCAGAATGTCATGAAAGCAAAAGGTGAAGCACCCCAAACCAGCACAAGAAGACCTTCCTATGCTATGCCTTGCACTAACCCCACAGCACCATATACTGACAAGACTTAACATTGAGCTGCCTGGCAAAACAAATGTTTACAGGATCAAGTTCCAGTATCAAAAACCAGGCATCCACCTCACCACTCCTATTCAACATCATAGAGGAACTCCTAGTTAATGCAATAAAGAAATAAAAGGGGGGGAAAGGTATACATATTGGGAAGGAAGACAGAAAACTGTCTTTGTACTCAGATGACATAATTGCGTATGTAGAAAATTTTGAAGAATTAACCAAAAAAACTAACTCCTGGAACTAATAAGCAATTATAGAAAGGTACAGGATAAAGGTTAATATTCAAAACTCAATTGCTGGGCCACCCAGTGGCTCAGGTGGTTGGAGCTCCGTGGTCCTAACGCCAAAGACTGCCAGTTCGATTCTCACATGGGCCAGTGGGCTCTCAACCACAAGGTTGCCAGTTCGAGTCTTTGACTCCTGCAAGGGATGGTGGGCTCCGCCCCCTGCAACTAACAATGGCAACTGGACCTGGAGCTGAGCTGCACCCTCCACAACTAAGACTGAACAACTAATAATGAAAGGACAACAACTTGACCTGGAAAAAGTCCTAGAAGTACACACTGTTCCTCCAAAAAAGTCCTGTTTCCCTTCCCCAATAAAATCTTTAAAAAAAAAAAGTCAATTGCTTTCCTATATATCAGCGATATATAGGAAATAACTGGAATTTGAAATAAAAAACACATCATTTACATTAACACCAAAAAAATAAAGAACTCAGGTATAAATGTGACAAAATATGTATAATATCTTTAGGTTGGTGCAACAGTAATTGCAGTTTAAAAGGTTAAATGTAATTGCAAAAACTGCAATTACTTTTGCACCAACCTAATATATGAGAACTACAAAACTCTGAAGAAAGTCAAAGAAGATCTAAATAAATAGATATTCCATGTTTATGGATAGAAAGATTCAATATTGTTAATGCATCAGTTCTCGAACTTGATTTATAAATTCAATACAGTTCCTATCAATATTCAGTCAAGTTACATTATGGATATTGAGAAATTGATTCAAAGTTTATATGAAAAGGCAAAAGACCTAGAATAGCCAACACAACATTGAAGAAACAGAACAAAGTTGGAGGACTGACAAACCTGATTTCAAGACTTACTATACAGCTATGGTAATCAAGACAGTGCGGGATTGGCAAAGAATAGACAACTAGACTCAATGGTTCAGAATAGGGAGCCCAGAAATAGACTTACACAAGTACAGTCAACTAATCTTTAACAAAGGAGCAAATGTAATTCAATAGACAAAGGACAATCTTTCCAACAAAAGGTGCTGGAACAATTGGACATCAACATGCAAAAAAACAAAAGAATCTAGACACAAACCTTACACCTTTCACAAAAATTAACTTAAAATGGATCATATACTTATGAGTAAAATGCAAAACTATAAAACTTTTATAAGATAACAAGATAAAATCCAGGTGATCTTGGGTTTAACAATGAGTTGTTACATACAACACCAAAAGCACAATACATGAAAGAAAAAGTTTGATAAGTTGGACTTCATTAAAGTTAAAAACTTCAGCTCTGCAAAAGATACTGTTAGGAGAATAAAAAGACAAGCTACAGATTGAGAGAAATATTTGTAAAACATACATCTGATAAGGACATGTATCCAAAATATACAAAGAACTCTTAGGACTCAATAGTAAGAAAACCAATCCAATAAAAAGTGAGCAAAAGATCTGAACAAAAACCTCACCAAAGAAGATATACAAATAGAAAATAAGCATATGCAAGGATGCTTACATCATATGTCATCAGGGAATTGCAAATTAAAAGAACAATGAGGTTCTACTAAACACTTATTAGAATGGCTAAAATCCAAAACACCAACAACACCAAATGCTGACAAGGAGGTACAAGGAGAGCAACAGGAGCTCTCACTCACTGCTGGTGGGAATGCAAAATGGTACAGCTACCTTGGAAAACAGTTTGGCGGTTTCTTACAAAGTTAAACATAGTCTTACCATATGATCTAACAAATGTACTCATTGATATTTACCCAAATGAGTTGAAAAGTTATGTCCACACAAAATCCTGCATATGGACGTTTATAGCAGCGTTGTTCACAACTGTCAAAGTTTGGAAACAACCAAGATGTCCTTGAGTAGTTGAATGGATAAACAAACTGCAGTCCATCTATACAGTGGAATGTTATTCAGTGATAAAAAGGAAATGAGCTATCAAGTGATACTAAGACATAGAGGAACTTTAATGCATACCACTAAATGATAAAAGCCAGTCTGAAAAGGCTACATACTGTATAATTCCACCCATACGATTTTCTGGAAAAGCCAAAAATACAGAGACCATATAAAATCAGTGGTTTCTCATGGTCAGTGTGTGTGTGGGGGGAGGGATAAATAGGTGGCACACAGGGTATTTTTAGGGCAGTGAACTATTCTGTATGATACTGTAATGGTGGTTACATGACATGCATTTGACAAAACTCATAGAACTGTAAAACACAAAAAGTGAACTCTAATGAAAACTATGGACTTCAGTTATTAGTATATCAATATTGGTTCATCAATCGTTACAAATGTACCACACTCATACAAGATAGTGATAATAGGGGAACTGTGCCGGGGGGAGGATATATAGAAACTCTGTACTTTCTGCTCAGTTTTTGTGTAAACTGAAAGCTGCTCTAAAAACAAAATACATTATTTATTTTTAAAAGCAGGGCAAGGAAGGATGGATGTAGAGCTGAGAGGCAATAAATTGATAAGTGGCACAGAGGTGATGTGACTGCTCATAAAGCTAATAGAATGTGAAATCAAGGAAGGGACTAGCCATAGTAGTCTTGTATGGTCAGAGTATTCTAGACAGTTTATGCGGGACACTGGCTGACTGGAAAGTATCCAGGATAGTTTGAAGTCTGAAAATTCTGACCTGTGAGGGAATTTGAGGGAATTGAGATGTTTAACGTGGAATAAAAATGAATTTTGAAGAATTTAACAGCTATCTAGAGAAAACAATAAGTTTGTTCTATATTTCAGATCGGTTTTTATATAAACCGTCAGAACAAGAGTCTATTGAAGTTGCAGTGAATCAAGCTTAACATTTAGGATTGCTCAAACATTGAGCAGGCTGCCTTGGAAAGAATGAGGTTCCATCAGGTCTGGTAGATCACTTATTAGGAAAATTGCAGAAAGGACTCTTGCGTGAAGTTGAACCAAATCTAGATGATTTCTAAGGCCCCTTCCAACTCCAAAGTTTATGAAATGTAAGAAAGGTCAAAGTCTATGAAATGTAAGAAAGGTCAGTCTATGAAATGTAAGAAAGGTCAAAGCCTATGAAATGTAAGAAAGGTCACGTACCATTTTGAAAAATAAATAGGAGTTAAGCCTACCGTGAAAGAGGCAGAGGACGTATATGTGTGTTACCACACACACAATACTGAAGGAATGAAATGTGGCAGAGTAAAATTGTGTATTTTCTTACAACTTTCTATGTGCTGTACACATAATAGGAGACTAGTAACAATTTGGAGATTATTACCTATAGTTTTGAAAGGTCTTTTTCAATGATATGAGGAATCCTGAATAAAATATGGCCTGCCTGAATTCTACCCCTCCTATGCTATAGCTACAAGGGGTGGAATCATGAGAAAGGTAGGGAAAAGGTGAACTAGGAAAAAGGGGGTGTCACTGAAGCCATGAAAAATATTTCCAGAATAAATGAGTAGTCAAGAGTGTCAGATGTAACTGGAGATTATGAGGTAACACAAGGACTGAAAAATGTCCCTTAGATCTGACAGTGAGAAGGTAGAACTTAATGTTCAGTAGTGTGGTGGGTACAAGTAGGAATTTTCGAAACCAAAGGCAATGCACTATACCTTAAAGTTAAGTGAATAATCTCCTGCAGACCAAGCCTAAAAACTTCAAAAGGAGTAACCATGCCAGAAAATTGTTGTGGGTGACCCTCTTCTGTTCCTTGGTTTATTTACAGATTACAATTCAGATTGCTGTCATGGATATTTAACTGCCTATTCAGAATTTAAGGTGTTAAATTTGGCTATTCTGTTGACAATTCATCCCTAACTGCTACCTGACACCACCCCCCAACTTGATTTGTTTTACCAAAGCCCTTGATATAAACAATGGCAGCTCTGTCCGGCCCAATCTCTGCTGTGAGTCTCTGAGTCAGCCTGTATGCCCAGTAGGTGAGTGTAGACTGTGCTATGAAGAAGGTTGACTGAGAAAGGGAAGAGAAAGATGGGAGACTTGAAGAAAACATTTGGGAGCACACTTATAGCTGAGAGGAATGATCCAGTGGAGAAGAAAAGGGGTTGGACCTCTCTGTCTCCAGTGATCCTTCCAGTGCCACTGGAAAGTGTTCTTCCTCAAATTTAATTTTGTGTCACTCCGTAAAAACTTAAAAATTTCCCAGCAAAGTCAAACCCACAATTTTATAGCTAAAACCCTTAAATGATTTAATTACATGTTACAACACCATATACAGGATGGCATCCCATCAGTAATCAGATCTAGGCAAGCATCAATAAGTCAAAACAAAAAGGGCGGGACAGAGCGGGACTGCAAGATTTCATCACACTACGCAGAATGGCGTGCAATTTAAAACTTACCAATTGTTTATTTCTGGAATTTTCCATTTAATATTTTTGGACCATGGTAGACCACCACGATAACCAAAAATGCAGACAAGGAGAGACTACTGAAATGTGGTTCCTCCATGCTTCCTCCTTCACCTTCCCCTCCGCCCCAGTTTCCCTTGTTGTCTTCCCTTTTCCAAATATGACTGATGCCTTTCCATCCCTATGCCATCCTATCGGCCTTCAATGCTCTTTCACCTTTAATCATATGTTACACCACTTTATATCCACCCACAATGACATTACAACAAATAAAATAAGGACACCAAAAGTAGGAAATATTTTTTAAAGTGTTACATTTCAAAAATTCCATATACTAAAAATATTAAAAGAAAAATTTCATATTAGGAGAAACATTAGCAACTTACATTTCAGAAAATTTGTTATCTTTAATTAAAAAAAATTCTTACAAGGCAGCAAGAAAATAATAAAAGCCAGAATAAATAAATGACAGAAACAAGCAATTTACAAAATAAACACAAGTGGCCAATAAGAACATGGAAAAAATGTTCAACATCATTAGTCAACAAAGGGATGCAAGTTAAAACAACTTGTCAGGTTGGCAGAGACAAAAATGCAAAGCACCCACAGAGAGTAAGGGGGTAGGGAAACAGGCATTCGTACACATTTTCTGATTTGGAACAGAAGTTGGTATTAACTTTCAAGATACTAATTTGGCTATATGAACAAATGCCTGTAAAAAGTGATTTACTCTAGGAAATTTTCTTACAAAAACAATCATGTACATATGCATTAAAATATTTTTCAAAGAATCATTCGTAATAGCCAAAAATTGAAAACAGCTTAACTGATCAACAAGAGGGGACAGACTGCTGTAAATCCAGGAAAGAACAATAAAAGCAAATTTTTCTTTTCTGTACAGGGCTAGAGTACATATTTTAGGCTTTTCTGGGCCCTAATGTCTCTGGCACAACTAGTTAACTCTGCCATGGCAACATGAAAGCAGCCACAAACAATACATAAATGAAAGGGCATGGCTGTATTCCATTAAACGTTTATTTAAGGACACTATAATTTGAATTTCATATAATGTTCATGTGTCATAAAATATGCTTCTTCTTTTGATTTTTTCCAACCATTTAAAAATGTAAAACCCATTCTTACCTGGCAGGCTGTACAGAAACAGATGGCAGGGTGGATTTGGCCTGCAGCTGTAGCTTGCCCGCCCCTGGCACCGGAAAATGCTCAGAAAATATTGTTAAGGGATTAAAGTAGATTACATAAGGGTATATAAACATGGAGAAAAGACTAGAATCAGAATACCCAGGATTGGAGCCCCAAGTTTTTTCAAAGCTCCATAGACCCACCCAGGTGTGAGAGTCACCTCAGTAAAATGTTAAATAGTGGTTATTTCTGAGGGATGGGATTATGGGCAACTTATTTTTTGTGTGTGACTTTTTGTATTTTCCAGATTTGCTACAATGACTAGGCATTACTTTACTAATTAGGAAAATATTAAAATAATTTAAAAAGAAAACTTTAGCTTAGATCAGAGTTTCTCAATCTCCGCACGATTGCTGTTTAGGTCTGGATCATTCTCTGCTGTAAGGCTGTCCCGTGCACTGGAGGAGGCTTTGCTGTATCCCTGGCCTCTACCCACTAGACGCCAATAGCACCCCTCACCCCCACCCGTTCCCCAGTTGCGAAAACCTAAAATATCTCCAGATATTGCCAACTGTCACCTGGGAAACAAAATCACCCCTTGTTGAGAATCAGTAACTTAGGAGAAAAATCTGCTCTCCAGCATACTTTTGTGTGGGGAGAAAAGCTTGAGTACTGCACTTGTCTTTCTTCTATTCATGTCCCTGTGAAAGGCTCTATGTTTGTCCAAACCACACAGTAATAAGAAGATAGTGTTTATGAAAGTAAATGTTGTAATTAAAATTGTAGTGGTACTTGCAACGTAAGTTCTTGTTTTCACTTCTTTACATCTGTCTTATTAATCAACATTCTGGACCTAAAACCATTCAGAAGGGTGGATTTGTTGACACATTGAGATAAATATACTGAGTCGCATGAGTTTTGTAACTATGAAGAGGTACACCAGAGCAGTGGAATAAAATCTTATACATACAAGGGCTGTGCTGCCCATCTATCACTTTCCCAGCCTCCCAAAAGGTAATCATTCTCCCGAATTATCATCCCCATACAGTTCTTCATACTTTTTACTCAGTTACACAGCCTGGTTTTAGCTCTATGAACAGTAGGGTATAAAAAAACCCTCAAGTAAATGTGTGCCTCAGTTTCCCTGAGGAGGCCAAGGCATTTCGCACATATCTTATTGCTTATAATCAAAAGACGAAGTTCATCCTGTGTAACTGAGAAAGGGCCCATGGGAGCTACACTTGAAGGGCTCAGCCCTGTCTGATTGTCTGCACTTCCTCCTGTTGTACCCTTTACATTTCTTAAAGCCTTATGTGGGCAGAGTCTCGCGAGTCCTTTCAATTGTCCTACTTTGTATATACCTTTAATGATATTTGATCTATGCTCATAGAATAGGATTACGTTTATTCTTGGTGCTGAAGATGCATTGTTTTCATATGGCTTTTGGTGGAAAGGTGATTTCGATTTTTTTCTCATCCCTTATATTCAAAACTGATTAAAAACATATACAACTACTATGAATCAACAATAGATAGTATGGGTGATAACGACAGATATTCCCCCTTGCCAATTCGTAGCATTTTTCATTTTTGAAAACATAAATGAATGTTCTTTCCCTTAGTAAAATGTTTCTATAGGAATACTTGCCTCTGATATCTCCAGTTGTAAAAATTTTTTTGTGTAGAATTCTTTCAATGAATGTAATTGATATTCATGACTAAATTACTATTTTGTAAGATGAAAGTCAAAAAAAAGAATTTTGACAATGTGCAATGAGATCCCCTAGCCATGCCGTGATCTTCTCCCAGCCTGTTTGGCTCACGTCATGTTCCTCCTCTGCCTTCTGCTCCTGTCTGAAATGTCTCCTCCATCCTGATATAAATTCTACTTTTCCTTCAAGAGTTAGATAACGTCTGGCCTCCTCCCTTGAAGTCTTCCTGGCTCACCCCAAAGCTTCCTATAAGTTGATTCCTATAGAGCACTATGTCAGTAAATGCAAGTATTTCCCTGATTTCTGGTTGATTTCTGGCATTTACTGGTTTGTTACTCAGTTGGCACTTGGTATGGATAACACTAGTATTCCATTAGACTAACCTGTGGGCCTTCCAGAAAACTTTTAAGTTCTATAACAACAGGAGTATTATTTGATATCTCTTACTTTGTGTATCTTTATTTTGATAACAATGCCTAAAAATCACCTTGCACATATTAAGAACTAGATAAGTATATGTAGATCCGTTTGATGATGAGAACATAGAAACCATCAAGATCAAGAGTTTAAATTCTGGACCAAGCACTAGTTGTACTGCTTACTATGGACAATTTACTTAACCTCTCTACTCCATTTTCATTCACAAAGTATGGATAATTGTAGAATCTACTTTGCTGGACTATTATAAAGATTTGTAGAGATTGAGATAATTCAAAGTACCTACAGGAGAAACTCCCTGTATTTCTCCTTTCTCTCATACTCCCAATACTTCTGACACCAGATGTGTAGGTTTTCCATACATTGAGCAATGCTGCAACACCAGCTGGGTGGCCTACAGTTCAGTTCAGTTCTGAAACCATCTACCTGGAGTTAGCATCAGACCCCACAAGTTAAGGGCCCAGTCCCATAACACTGACCCACTTTAGATGTCAATCACAAGTCCCAGGTTGTCACCTATCCTTTTGGCCAACCTGCTATAAATCAGGGTTCCCGTGACTCCCTCCTTGGGTTCAATAATTTGCTAGAACATCTCACAGAAATCAGGGAAATACTTGCATTTACTGGTTTGTTATATAATAAAAGATAAGATAAAGCATACAGATAAACAGCCAGATGAAGACATAGATACACAGAGTGAGATCTGGAAGGGTCCCAAGCACAGGAGCTCTGTCCCTGTGGAGTTGGGGTGCACCACCCTCCTGGCTCATAGATGTGTTCACCAAACCACCAGCCTCCATTCTGAAGCTACCCAGGAGACTACCATGAGTCAACTCAATGGAACGAAAGACCTTCCTATTACCCAAGAAATTCCAAGGAATTTAGGAGCTCTATGTCATGAACCAGGGTCAAAAACCAAACATGAGAACAAAAGATGCTCCTACTGCTCTTATCACTTAGGAAATTACAAGGGTTTTAGGAGGTCTGTGACAGAAACTAGGGGCAAAGATCAATACACATTTTTTCCTAGTATTTCACCATGGCTTACCACATAATAAACCTTCAAAAATGATAGATATTTTTAAGGTTTTCATCAGTAGGATCAAGAAGGATGTCTCTTTCTGCCTAACAATTGTACTAGATGAGAAGATGCCATTAATTTATAAAATAAGAGTGACTCTCACCAGAGTGATGCCTCATACCCCAGGCACAAATGGGTTTGCGGAAGTCAACTTTTAATGCACTATTTGAAATGTCCAAACAGGCATCAACGAATCTGGAATAGCTGGATTCTGTACGATGCTGGTATTACTCTTCTGATGTAACTGAATATTTTTATGCTTTATTATCATATACTTTTAGTTTGTTTTATATGTTTTCACTCCTAATTATACTACTGGCCATAAATACATTAAATTTATCTTTACATATGTAGCCTTCTTGCATGTATGCATTCATTCAATGACTGATGAGCATAAACTAGATTCAAGGCACTGGGTTAGGCTGTCTGAGGCATTCATAGATGCATAAAACATTTTATATCCTTTTAAAAATCTGTATTCACTTACAGGACACATACACAAATATCCATAATATGATGTAGGGTGGGACAAGTGTTGAGAAAGAACTAAGAGAATTCAAATAAAGAAGAAATCAGTCCCAGGTGAAAGAGCAGGGTAAAGTGGCAATAGCATTAGAAGTGGCCTCCATTCCTCACAGAGGTATGGAAAGATGAGAGGATATTACACAACTAGGACACCACCTCATATAATATATTCAACTGTTCAGATTTGAATATATATGATACATATAACCACTATATAGGATCTAACTGAAATTAACAAATTATTAATATTTTTTTCAAAATACAATGTAAACTGAACAATCAGCACAAATTCTACTATTCTCTATTATGAATTCGGTAATTCAAAGCCTTTGGCAATAATTAGTAAATACCCAGATCGAAATGATTTATAATATGTCCTTGCTAATTAGCAAACATTTTTTGGATCAGCGTAGAGAGAGAGAGAGAGACAGAGAGAGAGAGAGAGAGAGAGACAGAGAGAGACAGAGACAGAGAGAGACAGAGAGACAAAGAGAGAGAGAGAGCTTGAATTCTTTGCACCTAATACTTAAAAGCTGGAAGAAAATATACTTATTTCTACCATCCTATTAGCCAATCTTCTAGTGCTTTAGAATATACTATTCCCAATTTACAGTAAAGATGGCAGAGTAGGTAAATGCTGTGCTTACCTCCTCTCATGACCACATCAAAATTACAACTAAACCACAGAACAACCATCATTGAGAATCACCTGAAGTCTAGCTGAACTGAAGCCCTACAGAAAAGGGCACCTCGAAAATGGTAGGAAGGGCAAAGATGCAGAATGAGCTGGTTCCCCACTTGTGTGTGACCATTACAAATTGGAAGGGATGTTGCTAACCTCTTTTTTATATCAGAAGGATTATTCATTATGAATTTGTACCAACTGGACAAATAATTAACTAAGTTTACGATTTGGAAATGCTGAAAAGGCTGCGTGAAAAAGTTAGACGAAAACAACCTGAACTTTTCGCCAACAATTCATGGCTCTTGCATCACGACAATGCACCAGCTCACACGGCACTGTCTGTGAGGGAGTTTTTAGCCAGTAAACAAATAACTGTATTAGAACACCCTCCCTACTCACTGGCCCCCAATGACTTCTTTCTTTACCGGAAGATAAAGAAAATATTGCAAAGAAGACATTTTGATGACATTCAGGACATCGAGGGTACTATGATGACAGCTCTGATGGCCATTCCAGAAAAAGAGTTCCAAAATTGCTTTGAAGGATGGACTAGGCACTGGCATCAGTGCATAGCTTCCCAAGGGGAGTACTTTGAAGGTGACCACAGTGATATTCAGCAATGAAGTATGTAGCACTTTTTCCAGGATGAGTTTGTGAACTTAATTGTCAAACCTTACATAATCAGTAATATGGTAATATGTTTAGTGTTGGGTGGATACTAGACTAGTCAGGGGATCACTTAAATTATATAAATGTCTAACCTGAAATTCATATAATTTTGAATGTCAACTGTAATTGAAAAATTTTAAAGGTTGGGGGTGGAAGGTGAAGGCTAATAAGAGGTCAAACTTCCAGGTATAAAACAAATAAGTCTTGGGGATGTAATGTACAGCATAGGGAATATAGTCAATAATATTGTGATAGTGTGGTATCGTGGCAGATGGTTACTGGACTTATCATGGTGATTCTTTAGGTGTGTAAGTGTTGAATAACTATGGTGTACATCTAAAACTGATATAATATTGTATGTTAGCTATATTTTAAGAAAAATCTTATTTTTTTTTAAAAATAGCATTTATTACTATTTTTAGTAATTACTATTACAAAAGAAAAACATACTACTCCCACCAAGCAATGAGGCATGCATTACACAGACGATATTTGGAATATCATGTCCAATTTTCTGAACATGTTACAATTTAAGGAAGACATTGACAAGCATTTGTATAGCAGAGAATGACCATGACAGTGAGGATCTAGAAATCATAGTTTATGAGAAATGGATGGGATAAAAGGGTATGAATGGTGTACAGTGAGAAGTCTTAGGATGGATATTAGAGCTGTCTTCAAATATTTCATGGAAACAACCAAAATGTCCTTTGATAGATGAATGGATAAAGAAGTTGTGGTATATATACACAATGGAATACTATTTGGCGGTAAGAAAAGATGATATAGGAACATTTGTGACAACATGGATGGATGCTTAGCGAAATAAGTCAGACAGAAAAAGCAGAGAACCATGTGATTTCACTGATATGTGGTATATAAACCAAAAACAACAAAAGAACAAGACAAACA
Organism: Rhinolophus sinicus; assembly: GCF_036562045.2. Classification (NCBI taxonomy): domain Eukaryota; kingdom Metazoa; phylum Chordata; class Mammalia; order Chiroptera; family Rhinolophidae; genus Rhinolophus; species Rhinolophus sinicus. Next base: position 19,744,606 of record NC_133768.1, on the reverse strand, counting down.
AATGAGAAACAGAAACTCATAGACACAGACAATAGTTTAGTGGTTACCAGAGGGTAAGAGGGTGGGGGGTGGGAGATGAGGGGAAGGGGGATCGAATATATGGTGATGGAAGGAGAACTGACTCTGGGTGATGAACACACAATGGGATTTATAGATGATGTAATCAGAATTGTACACCTGAAATCTATGTAATTTTACTAACAATTGTCACCCCAATAAATTTTAAAAAGAAATTAAAAAAAAAAAAAAAGAAATTGTGGTACATTTATACAATGGAGTATTACGCAGCCATAAAGAAGAAAGAGGGCCGGCCCGGTGGCTCAGGCGGTTAGAGCTCCATGCTCCTAACTCCGAAGGCTGCCGGTTCGATTCACATGGGCCAGTGGGCTCTCAACCACAAGGTTGCCAGTTAAATTCCTGGAGTCCCGCAAGGGATGGTAGGCAGCACCCCCTGCAACTAAAATTGAACATGGCACCTTAGCTGAACTGCTGCTGAGCTCCCGGATGGCTCAGTTGGTTGGAGCGCGTCCTCTCAACCACAAGGTTGCCGGTTTGACTCCCGCAAGGGATGGTGGGCTGCGCCCCCTGCAACTAGCAACGGCAACTGGACCTGGAGCTGAGTTGCACCCTCCACAACTAAGACTGAAAGGACAACAACTTGAAGCTGAACGGCACCCCCCACAACTATGATTGAAAGGACAACAACTTGACTTGGGGAAAAAAAAGTCCTGGACGTATACCTTGTTCCCCAATAAAGTCCTGTTCCCCTTCCCTAATAAAATCTTTAAAAAAAAAAAAAGAATGGTTTATCCCAGGAAAATAAGGATTGTTTAACAGAAAAAAGAAAAAAAAGAAGAAAGAAATCTTACCATTTGCAACAACATGGATGGACCTAGAGAACATTATGTTAAGTGAAATAAGTCAGACAGAGAAAGACAAATACCATATGATCTCACTTATATGTGGAATCTAAAGAAAAGAATAAGTGAATGAACTAATCAGAAACAGTTTTGGACACATAGAGTAAAAACTGAAGGTTTTTGGTTTGTATACCACATATCAGTGAAATCACATGGTTCTCTGCTTTTTCTGTCTGACTTATTTCGCTCAGCATTACTGTCTCAAGATCCATCCATGTTGTCACAAATGTTCCTATATCATCTTTTCTTACCGCCAAATAGTATTCCATTGTGTATATATACCACAACTTCTTTATCCATTCATCTATCGAAGGACATTTTGGTTGTTTCCATGGTGATGAACACACAATGGGATTTATAGATGATGTAATACAGAATTGGACACCTGAAATCTATGTAATTTTACTAACAATTGTCACCCCAATAAATTTAATAAAGTAAAATTAAAAAAAAAACAAAAAGAAACTGAAGGTTGCTAGATGGGAGCGTGGTGGGGATAAGGGGGAAAGTGAGGGGATTACAAAACAGTCAGTAACCACAAGATGGCCACGGGGTTTTGAAAATTAATTTGGGGAATGTAATCAATAATGTTGTAAAGATTTTGTATGGTATCCGATGGACATTTGTCACATTAGGGAGACCACTTCAGGGATGATGCAGATGCTGATCACTGCACTGTACACCTGAAGCGGAAGCTGAACAATAATGAATGCCAATTATAATTTTACATATATATGTGTATATATGTGTGTGTGTGTGTGTGTGTGTGTGTGTGTACTTACAAGAAGTGGAGTACAGCATTAGGAATAGAGACAGTGGAAATGTAACTGGCTGTGTGCGATGTCAGAGGGGTAGTGGATGGGGGAGGGGGGTTCACACAGTGTGAGGGATATAAATGATAAACGTCTAAGTATTACTTTGTCTTGTGCACCTGAAACTAATAAAAAACAATAAAATAAAACAAAACTTATATGGCAACCTTAAAAACAAAAGATGGCATTAATCAAATGAATGCTAGCGTCACCATGCGACAGACATGACAGTCAGAGAAAATGGCAGAAGCACGGTTGTTGTTTGAGGAGCACAAGACCATTTTGAGGTGGTATTTGAAATTCGAGAGCGTTGTGGAAGTACAATGACAATGGAGGAGTGAGTTTGCAACAGAACCTCCTACACGCCTAACAACTGCACACATTCCTGATAAGTCCGAGACGCATGGTGCTGTGTGTGATGTGCACAAGGGAAGATCCAGGAGGCCGCGCACGGCAACAAGTCCTGCTTCTGCTGCTGTGGTGTTGGAACAGGTTACACGCTCGCCACAGAAGTCTACCCAACAATGTTTGCTGTAATGAGAAGTGTCTGGACGCTGATGTAACCACTTTGAGAACCTCTTGTAATTGCAGAAGTCAAATATAACTTGTATTCATCTTTTGTTATTTGTATATATTGAGTATTACAATTATAATACAGAGTTTTTCTTTCTTAAAATGCATATAACAGTTTGGGGAATATAATCAATAACGTTGTCAAGATTTTGTAGGGTATTCAATGGACACTTGTCTTATTAGGGAGACCACTTCATGGACAGTGTAGATGCCTGACCACTGCACTGTACACCTGAAGCTGAATAATAATGAATGTCAACTATAATTTTATATATATAGTCACAGGAAGTGGAGTACAGCATAGGGAATAGAGTCAATGGAATTGTAACAGCTATATGTGATGTCAGAGGGGTAATAGACTAGGAGAGGGGAGTTGAGTTATCACTTTATGAGGGGTGTAAATGTCTAACTATTCCATTGTTTTGTACACCTAAAACTAATTTTAAAATGTGTATACATTTTTTTGGCAGCCTCTGTACATAATAGTTCTTTAATTCCAAAGCAAATATTTGGCAAAGCCAAAAAATTGCAACAATCTCTCCTCTTTCTGAAGGAGTTTTCTAGTAACACTCTCCCTACCATAAGGGGTGCAGTAGAGATAACCCTGACAACTGTGAGGCCCACTCCCTACATATAAAATTCTCAGGTTCAGTTACAAATCTAGGATCATGGGAAATACCATCATTCACAACTTATTAGAAGAATAAGAACACAGTTTCTCATAAAAACGAAAAGTCATACTTTTTTTCCAACTACATAAAGAAGCATTTGAATGAGGGGCAACCCATAGATAATTTGTTTAAAATCTTAATTGTTTTGTCAAGTATAGTGAGCTCAATTAAAGACAGGCAATAAAAGGCAGTGATTATAAAGCACTTATCTAGTGGAATCATGATAACAATGGAATCCCCTAGCCATCATGCTAGCACTGATATTATTTTGACATTTTTATAAACAATCTGTGTGAGAGAGAGAGAGAGAGACATCTCCAAATTTGAAGAATAAATTTAGCTTTTCCAAGTACTGAGCTGTCAAACTGGTTAGGGATAAACTGCCTTAAAATGTCACATGATTGAAGGAGTGGGCAGCAGAAAAGAAGCAGATGGGCTTCAAGGTCAGTGCCAGGTAATGCTTTTAAGCAAAAATTACCCCAAGAATCAGCTACTTAATAATGGATGACTCTCCAATCTATATCTCTAATTCTAACCTCTCTTCATGAAGACCAAGCTTGTATAGTCATCTGCCAATTATATATTTCCACCTGTGTGGCCCACATGCACATCAAACTCAAGATATCCCAGTATGAACTCTTCATCTCCCCCGTTCTCCCCCACTTCAAATTCTTTTCCTGTAGTCTCCTACACATTTGCTAGTACCATCAATCATCAGTTGCTCAAACCAGAAACATGGAAGTTACCACATTCTACCTGTAGCTGAGACTGCCAGCTGTCCACCAAAATCTATGCTCTCCTACACCACATATTCCTTGCACTTTAGGAGTGGTTTTATGACAAGGCTCTCTCCAATGAAATGAGAAGAGAAGTGATGGGGGTCACTTTCAGGTCTGGCCCATAAAATCTCCTGTGCTCACACTTTCATGCACTTTCCCCTTTCCTGAGGATTAGAATGACAATAATCAAAGCAATCTTGGAAGATGTATATTGAAGATGGTCCATACATGATAAACTGGGATCCCTAAAAGATGAATCAGATCCACCCACCACCAACATCAGCAACCTAGAACACACTCTGAACCTAAAAGACAAGTACGTTTTGAGTGTTAAAGCTATTCCACCTTGGGGTCTTTTTGGTTATGGTGGTTTACCCCAGCCTAACTAATACACCACTCTTATAACCCCATAATCATAAATCACCAAGTCTTGTTTCCTATATATTTCTCAGGTCCACTTCCTCCTCTCTCTCCCTACTTCCATGACCAAAGCTCCTATCTCTTTACTGTTCTGCCACCTCTCTATATACGTCTCACTCCAGGCTTGCTCACTTCTCTGCTATAGAGCATATCAGATGGATTTCTAACACACCTACTTTTCTCGATTCCACCTTCCTACTAAGCACTGGGAAGGCTGTCCTCTAGGAAATCACCTCTCCCCAATGATGTAGCAGCCTTGCTATCCAGGTTGGAGTAACACCATTCCTTAGACTCACAGGAGGGTCCCAGATGGAATTAGCCAATCAGAATACTTCTATCCCTTTTGGCCCAGTGATAAGTTTAATGGGCAGGTACAATCAGAACTTTGATTTGATTGAGTGACAGATGCTTGGGATGTCTCTATTTCCTCACTTTAGTCATGGACAATGAAGTATGTGGTCCCGGAAGCTGTTGGCAGCCATCTTGCAACCAGGAAATGGTAGAGACACCAAAGAAGGCAGAGTTGGAAAAAATTATATCTTTGGTGACATCATTCAGCTGTGGGGTCAAGCCTACCTTGCTATAACTAGATATTCCACTTATGTGTCTCAGTAAATTCCCTTGTTATTTAACCCAATTTGAGTCTGACTTATTACTTACAATGCAAAGAGCACTAATTGAAACACTCTTCGTTTCAACCCCAGTTCATCCTCCACATAACCCCCTAGAACATCTTCAAAATGAAAACTTGATAAAAAAATCTCCCACTTAAAATCGCTGAAAGCTTCTCCATGGCCCCAGCCCAATGTACTGAGTCCTTTACCCCATCTACCTCACCAAACGCATTTTGTGGTCTTCAAAGCTGCACAGTTCACATCCAGGAAAACCAAGGACCTTGTTGTTTCAGGAACACTGAACTGTTCCCCTATACTACACTACCTTCCCAAAACTGCTTTCCCTGTGACACAGCAATTTCCTCCTCCTAGATGTATGTAGTAGCTCTTAGAACTCCACACATCCTCATCCATGTTGAAAGAGAGGCAGAGACACATTATTAGGGGACTTTCATTGCAACACTGTGTGTAGTAATAGAAAGCTGGCAACAACCCAAATGCCCAACTACAGGAGCAGGGATAAATGAATTATGATATATTCAGATCTAACTATAAGGGAATAAAATAAATGACATATAGCAACATAGATAAATCTCAAACATACCATGTTGAGGAAAAAATAAGTCACAGAATTTACACAGTGCCACTGAAACATGCAAAACAATATTTATTATAGAAGTAAAAAATATGCTTGAAAGTGACATTTCTATGACCAGAATAATGATGAAGGTCTGGCCATCGAACTTTAGAAAAGATACAATCAAGCTAAGGAATATTCACAGAAAGCAATTGAAATAGTGCACCGTATTGGTGGGACTGTGGGAAAACAGCTTCTCATACACTGCTGGTAGAATGACGGATTTGTACGAACTATATGAGAACAAATTGACAATGTTGTTCTTTCCCTTGACTATTAAGGAAAAGAAGGAGGAAAAGGAGGGCAGGGAAGGAAGAGGGACAGAGTCCAAGTCAGTTTACTAGAGGTTTTCACTAATGCCTCCTGAGAAACTGTTTGAACTATTAATATAGACTTCTGGACACATCAAATGCTTAATCTTCTAACCGTATGGCAGAAGGCAAGGTGATACTATTTCTTTATTCATTCTCTTTTCAAGTTTTACTTCAGTTTTCTTGTAACAATAAATGTCCTTAACCATAAGGTTTGCCTGTAAAAGTTCTCACATTTATATTTCTACTTACATAGCAGCCAACGAGTTGCTAGGTTGCTGGAGGACAATTTTTCATAAGATTGAATCTGGCCCACAATTTCTAAATCAAATTATCTCAAAAGGCCTATGTAAATGAAAACCTGACAAGTAGAAATTTTACACTGTACTTTGTTGCCAAAAGCAGACAGATAATAGAATGAATATATATGTATAAACATATATATAATATTCAATAATATATATTTAAAGAGAGAGAGAGAGATTTAGGTGTATTCAGGCAAGAAGTTTACACTATCCACTAATTCTGATTGCTGAATGTAAAGAATCACATGCCAACATGAAATAAGGCTATTTAAAATTTTTAAGTTGGCAGTTTGATTGGTGGTTTGAGTATATCAATCACTAATATTAAGAAACCTTATCAAAAATTAGGAATATACTGAGATACTGAGTACTTACTGTGTGGGGGTCAAAAACTAGCTTAATTATAATCTTACTGAGCCTTTAAATCATAGTTTAATTAGGGAGGAAAGGATATTTTAAGGGAATTCAGAGAAGAAATAAATTTAAGTTTCTAAAGGGAGACAAGATACAGAAATAGTCCTCGGTATGAAGAGATGGAAAAAGCAACAAATCTATTTCTGAACACTGATTAAAAGCACTACTTACTACAAATTTCAATTTTGTTAAATAACATTAACCTTGATAGTAACTAAAACCTAAATATTATGTTTGTTCTGATTCATAAAACACTCAGTCTACTTAGGAATACTGGCACACCACAATCAGATTTGCAATTGTTTATTAACCGCAAGACTGCCCATAATCTACGAGAGAGAGAGAGAGAGAGAGAGAGAGAGAGAGAGAGAGAGAGAGAGAGAGAGAGAGAGAGAGAGAGAGAGAGAGAGAGAGAGAGAGAGAGAGAGATTTGAAGTCACAGAATGCGTTGCTCAATAGAACTAGTTGACTGCAAAGTAGTTGACTGGTTGTCAGTAAACTGTCAAACCAAAACCCCTTTAGGAAATCAGAAGATGAGAGGTCATGAAAACAACTGTGGGTGTGAGAATGGCTCATTTTCTAGAAAATTTTAAGCTACTCTTGAGGCTGCATTCAGAAAATATTTGTTAAGCACCTGCCCTCTGCTAGGGATTGGGAATACACAGCAATATAAACTTCTCCCTCTCATATGCAGTTGCCACAGTTTATAAATTCTGCCTCCTTGAGAACTTGCTCTCTCACATCCAGCTCCCTCCAGGTTGCTACTGCTTTCGTTCAAGACCTGATCACATGCTCACGTCTGGGCAAAGTGACATATATACATAGAGAACATTCACTATATCATTGTGTGTAGTAGCAAAAAACTAAAAAGGCTAACTATATATCCAAATAAATACCTAAATAAATTATGGCTCAATATCGAATTCTGTGAAGCTGTTAAAAAAAATGAGTCATCATTCTATGTATTGATATGAAATGATCTGTAAGGTATATTAAGTGAAGAAAGTGAGACGCAAAATTTGTTTATAGTATGCTACAATTTGATTTTAAGGTGGTAACTGTTAAAATAAAATAAAATGGAGACAAGGATTTAAAATCCCCTAAACAGACAAAACCATTTAAGCCATGTAAGCAAAATTAAATCTAGCATGTTTTAAGAACACAAGCAAAACTTAATTTAGGTTATTTCTTGTAAAGGCCTCTGATAATCATAAGAGAAACTTAAGTCATCTTCCTAAAATGGTATAAGAGAATCACTTTTAACCAATACCCTGTAGTCTGGCAACCTCCACTATAATAACTAATTAGCGTAAAGGTCAAACAACTTCTGCATTTTTACTTTATAAGCAATCCTATAAGGGCATGCATCTGAGCTTCATCTCAGCTTTGGACTGGAAGACTCCCAGTTGTCGAACTGTTCTTTTGTGCACAATAAACTCTTACTAACTACTATTTCACTGATCTGATTTTAATTGTTACTATTTTTGACAATATGTATAACATATATTAGAATACATACATACACTCATACATATGTATACACACACTATATATACACACACACACACACACACACATATATACACACACAAATACACACACTATGCGTAGACTCAAAATATATAAGAATTTGATGATAACATTGTTTTCCTCCTAGGAAAGGGAACTGGGTGACTGGAAGATGGGAAAGGAAGGAGATTAACATTTTACTTTAAACCTTTTGTCTATTTTTGAAACTTGTACCATGTGCATGCCTATTCACAAACTACTTAAGTGCAATGCTTTTAAAATGAAGAAAATACTTTTAAAATGTATCTCACATCAGAACTACTGCTGTAGTGGTCTCGACCTATGTGCTCTCTCTCCCGCTCTAATTTTTCTATTGAGGTGGAATTTACGTAACATAAAATTAATCATTTTAAAGTGTACAATTCAATGGCTTTTAGTACTTTCACAATGTGCTGCAACTATTACCACTATGTAGTTCTAGAATATTTTCAGCACCCCAAAAGGAAACCCTGTACCCATTAAACAGTCACTTCACATTCTCACCTCCCCCATCTCCTGACAACTACCAATCTATTTTCTATCTCTACGGATTTGCCTACACTGGACATTTCATGGACTCCTACAGTATATGACCTTTTATGTTTGTTTCTTCCGTCGACCCTTCACTCTACTCCACAGTTAAGTGCCCCCTCATGCACCGCCACAGCCCCCTGTATTCCGATTGCCCACTTGTCTGTATAGAGTTTAGATGTAAGAGGGCAGGCTCCTTGCCTGTCTTGTTCCCATTGTGTCCCATTGCCTAACATGTATCAATAAACATATGATGAATGAATGCATCTAAAACACAATCTAATCATCTATCCCCTCACTTATATAGCTAGTTTATTAAATAAACTGGATTTGGTAGGGTGAAAACAAGTTTCCTCTCACCATTATTTCCAGACCTGCTTTGTTGGATCAATCTCTTATTTCCATCCCTAAATGGTATCTCGGATTTTCTGAAAAGTCCAGTTCAATGACTTAGGGATGGAAACAGGAGAAATGACTCTGGGTGGTGAGCATACAACGCAATATATAGATGATATATTATAGAATTGTAAATTCGAAACCTATGTAACTTTACTAACCAATGTCACCCCAATCAATTTAATCAAGATAAAAAGAAAAGAAAAAGTCCAGCTTCTTTCCTAAATCAGGAGCGAAACATGGAGGAAGGATCTCACCACAGGAAAGAGGCAAAAGGAATTCCCGGGATGTCTTTAAAGGGCAGTTCCAAGATGCATATTGTTCACTGGGCCTGGAGAGCAACCCATCCAGCCTGAAACAGGAACATGGGATTTCAGGAAGAATTATGCAAAAGAAAAAAAATACAACTGATAGATTTCCTCATTGACTACATCAAGCATATGATTAAGAGTTTGGGGCAGAAATTGTGAAAGGTATATACCGTGTTTCCCAAAAATAAGACCTAGCCAGACCACCAGCTCTAATGCATCTTTTGGAGCAAAAATTAATATAAGACCCGGTCTTATATTATATTATATTATACCTGGTATTATATTATATTAAAATAAGACCGGGTCTTATATTTATTTTTGCTCCAAAAGACACATTAGAGCTGATGGTCCGGCTAGGTCTTATTTTTGGGGAAACACGGCAGAAAATTAAGTAATTATTAACGCTACAAAGAGTAAGATATACTACAAGGAAATATAACGTGCTCAGCTGTAAATTTGCCGGTTTACATAAGCATAATGATGTAAACATGGAATACTGATTTAATAAAACAATAAATCACAATACAATTATATTGGGAATATGGAGGGGAGACAAGTACATGCGCATGAAGGGGAAAGAAAGCAGGCAAGGGTAGTAATGAAAGACAGCTAAATCCTTACTATAGAACAAAGTTAATAGAAAATGTTCAAAATTGAAAAATCAGGATATAATAGCAATTTGGAAGTAAATATTAGAAGTGGCAGCTAAAAGCACTGAGTTGAAAGTGATTGCATGTAGAAAGCAGAAACCAAAGAACAGAACAGAGTGGGGCTAGGGAGATGTGATTTTGTTATAAATGTGGTAATACTGTTTAAGTTATTGCTGTTTAATACATCACTTTCATAAAGAATAAAAAAATGATTTTAAAAAGTCCAATCCAATCTAAATCAAAAGGTCCAACTCCTACTCAATTTAAATCTTCTCCCTTCACCCCGCTCAAGCCTGAATCTGGCTTGGAAACTTAGAGGGGTGCGTGTCCACTCTGGTGAGGGACAGGCAGCCCCCTGCCTTGAAGTCAGCAGAGTGGAATGTGCTCTGACAGCGGCCCTCTCCCATCTCTGCCTGCACAAGCCCTGTTCCTCTCTTTCACTCACTCTAAGTTTCAGACTCACGCATATCTCCCATTATGTAAAATAAATGATGCTTTCTCCAGCCTGTGTATTACCTCGGCTTGAAAAACTCTCTCCCCCACCTCCTTTGCCCAATAAGTTTCATCACACTTCAGGTCTCAGCTCAGAAATTATTCGTAGTGGTTTCCTCCAGGTAAACGTCCCAAGTCCCAGTAGTCCATCTACATTCCCTTATACTTCCCCCAGCACAACACTGATCACATTGGAGAGGGGACACTTAATTGACTCTCTCTACTGGACTGTGAGCTCCATGAAGGCAAACCCTCAGTGTTATGCTCAATACATATTTGTTGAATGAATGAATGGTCACTACATTCTCTCTGCAGACAAAACTCTTTAGGAAAGCCAGCTGTAATCACAAGCCTGCTTAGTAAACACATTGGGTTAGGAGTTGTCCTGGACAGTCCTATCTGCACTGATGCTGTCAATTAATTATTAATAGCACTCCCTTTCATTCTCTATTATAATGTCTCAGTTTGGCTGATAAATCATACCTTCAACGTATATGATGCATCGACACTATTGGGATGGGATTCACCAGTTTCTCAGAGCAGTAACTTAGGCAGGGCACCCTCCGTCAGGATTGTGCTAGAGACAGTCACTATCTCCCTCTATCACTGTTTTCTACGTTGTATAACCCATTAGCCCTCCCCACTCTCTATTCCACCCCTACTGATCCAGTATTTCATTAGATGGCTGAATGTCTAGCCTCAATGAAAAGGTAACGCACTGTATCTTTAGGGTGTTTCTGCACCAACTGTGCTAGGATCTGTTGTGTTTCTTTTATAATGTAACCCTCAGGCCACCTTCATTTCCTAGGGAAGAGGAAGTGGTCAGCAGTGCTACTGTTACCCCAAGATGTACCTACGAAAACCTGGTTAGCTAGACATCCTTGGTAACTCAATCATAGCGGAGTAGTACCTAGGTCAGACCATATGTATTGTAGCTGTGGATAGGAAGGTGACAGGAGCTTTAAAATTAATCAGACAGGGGAAGGATTTTGGTTTTGGTGTGAAGAGCCTCACATGCTGAAAAACAACATTCGAACTTCTGCCAGCAAAATTCAAGGACTGAGAAAAGAGCAAGAGGGAATCCCACTCTATTGCTCCTTTAAAATTGTGCACCTAGAGCAAGAAACCAGAAAGGTTTCAACCCTGCCTGAAAAGACAACTTGTTTCTGAATCACGGGATTCAGTTCCCAGCTTAGTTGGATTTGGTTTGGGAACTCTTTAAACTTGTATGTATTATGCTCATCACCCTTTGGGGAACAAAAGTCAGATGGTGCTGTAGAAGTATGAATTTCACAGTTGGTAAAACTTGGCATATAATGGCAGTATGCAGAGGGTTTGCAGCACCAGAGGGCTTGCCGAGACTCCGGGGGTGGGCCTGCATTCCTCTACTCCCTTTCACCAATGCTTCGGATTCTCACCCGCCTGGCTATTGGCTTTGCAACCATCTTCTTCTAGCAACCACCTTGGCTCCAACTCGGTGGCAGCAACAGCAGCAGCAGCAGCCTGCTCCTTTATAAGCCACAGCTGTGGCTGTGACGGGGTGAGGTTACAGCTGGGAATTCAGTCAGTCCTCTTTCTGCAGGTAGGCCAGATGGGGCTCAGAGGGAAAACAGGTGGGGGAGGTAGAAGAGGGTAAAGGGGGTTGAATATACCATGATAGAAGGTAATGTGACTTTGAGTGGTAACCATACAATGTAATATACAGATGACGTATTACAGAAATGTACACTTGAAATCTACATAATTTTATTAACCAATGTCACCCCAATACACTCAATATATTTTTAAAATATTAAAATGAGAATAAGATGACATGACACTGTGTAATCTCTTTTTAAAGGCTTCCCTCAGTCCTCCAAACAGGATCTTTATCAGACTTTCTACTTTCTTCCAGGCTCTAGCTATTCAGATGGTCCACAAACACCACATTGAAAAATATAGCTCTATTAGTGTATACAAATCGAAAGACTTCACTATTCTAGGACAGCCACAGACTGAAGGGAATTTCAAAATATCATCCTAATCTGCCAAAACCCCTAAAATTCAACAAAATTAATCAGACTAGCTTTAAACCAAGGAATATTTTCCCCCCATATTTCCTGGTCTCACAAAGGAATTATATGTTTACATATATTGTAATGATAGTTCCCATATAATGTTAAAATTTGGTTACAGGTAGGGAATAGGAGGAACCGTATAACCCAAACACCTTTTTGAAAAACAAAGGTTTCTGGGAAATCATTTCTCTAACACTTAACAAAAAGAAGGGGAAAAACATCAAAAACAAATAGGTGAGTCTAAACCAAACAAAGAAACGATTACATCCCAATGCCATCAACTTCATAAATGGTAGCAAAGGAAAGAAACAGAATTCTGAGCCAAACAACATAGTGTGGTAAGGCTATCCACTTCATTTTTCTCCATGCCTCAGGCACTAAATGGTATATCATGAAAATCATGGGAATTCTCACTCATATTCCCAAATTTGAAGAGAATCTAAGCTGGTATCAAGGGAAATTGCTGCTGGAGAGAAATAGTGAAATAGAACAAGTTAAAAGAGGCTAAACATCAAATGAAGTGAGGGCTCCAGAGATGCAGGTTGAATTGGGGAACAGATCCAAAGCCTATGGTATCCTGCCCCTCCCCCCCATGTGAATGAGATATGCCTCTTATCTATGTGGAGGAAACCTGCTCCAAGTCATTTAACAAAGTATCCAAAGTATCAAAGTATCAAAAGAACTTTAACTAAAACACACACTGCCTTACTGAGCCCCCAATCCTCTGCCATGTCCCCAGATAACAAAAAGATTAAGTACTAAATGTCCAATTTTCAACTGTAGTTTATAGTACAAATAACATTGTTCTCAGATAAGCAAAGTAAACAGAAATAGTCTCAGAGATATAGAGGAAAAACTGATGGTTGCTAGATGGGAGGGGAATAGACAGCATAAATTGGTAACTATAAGATTGCCACAGAGATATGAAAGACAGTTTGGGGAATATAATCGATAATATTGTAAAGATTTTGTAGGATGTCAGATGGGCACAAGTCTTATTAGGGAGACCACTTCATGGACTGTGTAGATGCCTGACCACTGCACTGTACACCTGAATAATACTGTATGTCAACTATAATTTAATATATATAATCACAGGATATGGAGTACAGTATAGGGAATAGAGTCAATGGAATTATAATAGATATACATGATGTCAGAGGAGCAATAAATTGGGGGAGGAGGGTTATCACTTTGTGAGGGGTGAAACTAATAAAAAAAAGTATACATATTTTAAGAAAGGAAAACTATTAAAATTGTAATACTCAATATACACCGATAACAAAAGATGAATACAAGTCACATTTGACTTCTGCAATGACAAGAGGTGCTCAAAGTGGTTACCATCAGTGTCCAGACACTTCTGATTATGGCGAACTACTGCTTGAGCAACATTGACCAAAGTGTCCACTTGTATACATTTTTTTGGCACCCCCAGTATATATACACAAACATACAAAACATGCATACAGAAATAATTTCTCTTTTTTGCTTTTGTTTTAACCTCAGAGAGAGATCATGGGATCATTTAGGAAATAATGACTTTGTGGTAAAGAAATATTGATTTAAACTGTAACAATTCCATTAGGTTTATTTCACTGTGTTTTAATTTTGTTAAATTCAAGTGAAATTGGAATTATATGTAACAAATGGTTTGTGTAGCATAATCCTATTTTAAAAGTATTTTATCTACTTATCCTTTCTATACAGATGTACAGAATAATAATTGAAATGATGGTCACTAATGTTGATTTAGATTTTTTTTTTAGATTGTAGGATTTGAGGTGATTTCTTTTCCTTCGTTATTGCCTAAATTATAATCAGCAAGTATTAATTTTATCAAAACCAATGATATTCTAAAAAATAAAAACCAAGTTACACATAGGCCAAACTGATTTTCAATTCTATGAAAATTTTTATGAGCACTTAGTATGTGCCAAGTCTAACGTTAGGCCCTGGGAATAGACCAGCAAACAAAATAAACACAACCCCTGCCCTCACTGCTCATTGTCAATTGAGATTTTTACGTCATTCCAATCCACTCATCTGAAACCATTTGGACCTCAGTTTCCACAGATGACAATGTTTAATGGCAACTTCATAGAAGGCCTTCTTTGGTCTACATTTATAAAGATGCTGGACAGACAACACCTTTAAGAATAGCAACATTTTATTTCAATATTAAAATCATTTTAATCCACTACATTTTGCACAGTGATTTGGGTACTTGAAGGAGAGTAGGATGGAGTAAGAAGCTAAGCATGAATTCACATCCCAGCTCCAGTACTTAATGCCAGTAGGACTTTGACAAGTCATTTAATTTGAGCCGCCGTTACTTTTTCCATAAAAACTAAGAATATGAATGTATTGTTATAAAAACATAGTTAAGTGTTAAAGTATATAAAGCACTTAGAACGTGTCTGAAACACAGTAGAAACTAAATGTTAGCAATTGTTATTTTTTAAATGGCATTACTTCCATCAAAAATCATGATTTATTGAGATCAAGTCTGCCATCACTGTCAGTTCCATTGTCATCAAGGTGGTCTAAAACTCATAAAACCATTTCTAAACTGTGTGAGGAGATAATGAAAACAGTCAAAAGCAGAAAAGTTCTTTTTTGGGTTAAGAAATTACCTAAAGTAAATCAGCTCTTTAACCTTTTTGATAAATGAAACTCAATGTAGTCATATTACAAATGACTAAAGGAATATAATGAAAGATTTGTATTCACCAAATTGCAAGGTATTATTACCAAAGTATAGAGTATGTGTTTGATTGGCCTTGAGGCAAGGAACTTGAAGTATCTTTATTGCTTGTCACTTTTCCTCCACCTTCTATTGACAAACTTGAAGATAAAAGAGGGTAAATTTGATTTGCTCAGGCAAAGAGCACAGATGTTGCATGTTGTAAATTCTTCTAAAAGCCAGGACGATAAGAGAACATGGTTGTCTAACTATTTCCAATTTATGTGGTACAAGCAGAAAAATTAGGAAAGTTTTGCTTCTTCCTGTCCAGTGCTGATTAAATCAACCTGAAGAATCCTGCTAAATTAATCACCCTGAGACAGTGTTCTTTATGGCTTCTAATGTTATTGTCACAAGAAGACTACAAGTCATCGATTTCTGATAACAGAACCAGGGAGCAAATCAAGAAAGCAGAAGGATACATAAAATAAGTGAGAAGAAAAATAATTTATAGATTAGATAACCATGCCTTAGGGTTAAAAGTCTCAACTATTAGCTCTCTGGAGGAGAGAATCTGCTTGTCAGTTCAGTGAAGAGTCATTGGCTATATATGCATATAGCTTGAGGGGGGAAAAAGGTAGAAACAACCAAAACATAACACACAGAGAAAAGAGAACATTTAGGAGGCTAGGTTGTTTTTTATTGTAATGGGAGCTTTATAAGGGACTTAGCTGTTCCCCAAATTGCCATACTCTAAAATTCTCCTCAAAGGCAGGGCTATGGTCTCCAGGTTTCACGGCTACAAGAAAAAAGGAAAGCACTTCCTCTGCCTTGCTTCAATTTGGGCCCAGACAGAAAGAGGGTCCTGCACTGTTAATCACCCAAACAGAATCAGGTCAAAGGGATGCAATATAACTGAAGTTATTCAATTTATACCAGAAGTTTGAGATTGCAATTTTGTTCTGTGGGCCTCTAGAAATTTTAGAAACCCAGGGTTGTTATTAACTTTACTCTGTGTCTTAGTTTAAACAATTGAGAAAAATAAAGTGGAAGCTGAGTAAGAGGTCAGGTCTTTTATTATAACTGCAGATGTACTAACACTCATTACCATTTATAGAGCACTTAGTATGCTCCAGGTATGGGGCTAAACCCTTTACATACATCATTTATTCTCCCATAAAATTCCTAGGAGGTAGATATTATTTCTGTTTTACAAATGAGAAAGCCGCGGAACACAAGAATTAGGTAACCAGAGGTCACACATCTACCCACTACCTCACAAGTCTATCCCTCAGGCCCTGCTCTCCTTTGGGCTCACACCTTTGAAGGCCTACCTGGCACTGAAACACCCAAACAGGTACAAACTTACAAAAGCAACTTTCTCGAAAGGGGCTCTTCTTTGCTGCCTATTTTTATCCATTCTGGGCCCAGGAATTTCAACTTGTATATAGTCTATTAGTTCCTCCCCGTCTAAATAACTATTTAAAACAATTTCTGGAATTCTTGATAAAGCAGGACTGTATTAAAAACAACAACAAAGACTGGATCCCCACTGTGGAATGAAACAACTCAGCAACAATCAGTTGATCAAGCAAAATTATATAACAAACCACACATGGAATTTGTTATGGATTGTCTTTCAATTTCCAGTCCTTTCACAGCATTAACAAATGTGGATGAGAAAACTGTCTCTGCTTTGACCCATCCACCTTTCTCTTCCCACATTGCCCAAACTGCAGATCTCCTTTTGTGTAGCTTCTACACTTCTGGTACCAGAGCAGTTTTCACTGGGATGAGATTTATTGTATGTAGACCTGCAGTAATAATTTCAGATGGGCTCCATCTCTGTCTGGAGTCACACCAAGAGCATTTGAAGTACTGAAGCTTGATCCATGGCACACCTTCACTGTGCTCTGCACAAAACGCCCCCCGCTAAGGAATTAATCCCCACCACTTTGCCCGCACTGGCTTCCCTCTGAGTCCTCCAACCTCCATGTCCTCAGCATTCTGCCTGACATTGAGCTGTGGGAGGGAGCTGTGGTTCCAGAGAAGTTTTTCTCAAGAGAAGAGTAACTTCCTGACAGAGGCCCAACATGAAAGCTGCTCCCTCAACTGGGTCAGGTTTCAGATGATACGGAACCTCCTATGTAACACAGTTGCCCAGATGTGTAGTTTTTTGAACATTTCCCCCACTATCTCCCAGGTTTCTCTTCTTGTCCCCGGCCATGGGCTATTTTAAACGATCTTCAGTATGGCCTAAGGTTTAAATCCAATCCAAATGTCAGACAACCGAAATTAAACTTTGTGAAATACCAAATAAGGAAGAAGAGAAGAAGGATGAGGAGAAAGAGAGCCAGCAAGGTGGCAAAAAGACGGGAGGAGAGGAGGAAGTTGTACTTAACAGAGGAATGCAAACATCAGGAGTAAGTCAAAGAGTGACATGTGACTCTTAATGGCTCCGTAACTCTGCCTGTGCCCTGCCAGCCCAGAAAAGCTCTCAAGTCGTCTCTGCATCAGGTCAGTGCCCCTGACACCCATCCTGCCTTGAGGGTCCCTCTATCCGCCCACCAGCCCAAAGCTCCCAAGTACCCTAAGCAAACCTTTAAGTCCAACACCTAAGTCTAAAGGCAGATCAGGATGGCACTTAAAACTGCTGTCATACGGAACCTCACTGTAATAAGAAAAAATACGAAACTGGTAGCTTTTAAATCGTAATTTAATTCTAGGCATGATCCTATTTATAGAGATTTAAATTATCCAATTGGTTTTACTTCAGTTTTTTTTCCCTTTCTTCTGCCTCTCCCCCACCACCACTACAGTTCAAGCCATTGTTTCTCGGTCTAGTTGTGTAGGACACAGCTCCCTGGCCCATGCTGGTATTAGGAGCCTTACCTCCTGCCCTTAACAGCAGCTCACGGCAGCTCTCACTGGCTGCCGACTGCTCATGGCAGCACACAGTAGCCCACGCAGCACAGCAGCCCACGGCAGCTCACAGCAGCTCAGGGCAGCTCAGGGCAGCCCAGCTCCAGGGAGAGCTGTTGTTCACAATCTTAGCTGTAGAGGGCGCAGCTCACTGGTCCATGTGGGAATTGAACCGGCAACCTTGGAGTTAGGAGCATGACTGAGAATCGAACTGGCCACCTTGGCGTTAGGAGCACGGCGCTCCAACCACCTGAGCCACCAGGCCAGCCCCTACTTCAGTTTTTAACAATGAAATTAGATCATAGAAATTTGAGGTATAACCATTGGAAAGGAAAGGCAAAATTATCACTATTTGCAGTTGATATGATTGTACACCTGAATAATCTGCAAGAATCAACTGGAAAACAACTAGAAAGAAAGTGGGCTATAAAATTAATACACAGAAACCAACAGTCATCCTACACACAGACAACCATATGCCAACATAGTGGAAGAGAAGACCCTGTACATAAGAGCAGTAAAGAGGTTAAAATGCCAGGGAATGAACTTACCAAGAAATGCACAAAACCTATATGAGAAAGACTTTGAAATAATCTCAAAGGAGACAAAAGCAGACTTGAAAAATGAAAAGATACACGATGTTCCTGAAAAAGAAAACTCAGCATTATAAATATATCCATTACCCTAAATGAATCTATAAACAACATAATCCTCATAAATACCAATAGATATTTTTTGAAGTAGACAAGCTGGTTCTAAAGTCTACGTGGAAAATTGAAGGAAGAATAACCAGAAAAACTCTAAAAAGAAGTTTTTTGGAAGAAGAATGAAGAAGAACTGTCACTACAAGATATCTTGGCAGCTATATGAAAAACGGTTGGGTCTACATTTCACACTGTATAACAAGAGAAACTCCAAATGTATCAAATGTTTAATCGTAAGCTTTGAAACCATTGAAGTGCTATAAGAATATGTAAGAAAATTACATCATAACCTTGGCATGGTCCAGGCCTTTCTAACTATGACTTAAAGTCCCAAAGCCTAAAAGAAAAAAGTCAATGAAATAAAAATCAACAAATTTTTCATGGGCAAAAAAAGCACATAAACAAAGTCAAAAGACAAATAACATTAGGGAATTTACCTGAGACGTGCCACGAAATGCCAATTTCTGCTTTGCTTTTTAAAAAAAATTCTAGAAATTGACATGGAAAAGATTAACATCCCAGCAAAAAAAAAAAAAAAAAAAATGGACAAAAGGCAAGTCTAGTTACAGATGAAAACACATGACCCTTCAACATGTGATAATAAGCCCAATCTCACTCATGAGATCAAAAAATTTGACAACAGACACTGCGGTCTGTTGGCAAGGTGGTGACAGTAATTCACACATGGCTGGTTAAATGATAAAACTCTGATGAAGAACAATTTGGCAATATCTATCAAAATTACAAGTAAATTTGCCCTCTAGCCTAGCAATTCCATTTCCAAGAATTCACTCTATAGGTGTACCTACACACAGAAGAAATAAAGCATGTACAAGGTGATTTTATTGTAACATGGTGTGTAATATCAAAGGTTGGAAAGAATTCAAGTGACCAACAAGCAGATGCTGATTAAAGGAGCTCTAGTACATTCACACACTAAATGAGTATGCGGTCAGGAAGCTTTCCATGTACTTCTTCAGAGAAATTCCTACAATATATTATTAGTGAAGAAAGGAAGACGCAGAACAGTGCCTACAGTATTTTGCCTTCTGTGTAAGAAAGAGGAGAAGAGAAAATATGTTTGTAACAGCAAAAATACTGGAAGAATATAGAAGAAATTGAAATAAGTGATCATTCATAGGGGAAGAGTGAAGAAGAGCAGGGAGGACAAAGCTAGGGGCGGAAACATGACTTGAATGTATACGTTTTTACATTGTTCTGAATTCCGAACTGTGGCAACATACAGGAATTGAATGTAAAATTAAATAACCAATATTTACTTTTTAATACTGTGAAAGATTTCCTTGGCTTTATTCTGTATCATCTTAAATTAGCTGATAAAAAAACCATTTAATACTCTTTTTAAATTTAATTCCCCCCAAAATGTCTTAAGTTGCCATAAGAAACCACATTTCAGGGGCATAGTCGTTAAATTAGCATAGTCGTTAAATTCCTAACCTTTTTGCCTTCTATGCAGTTTGGCCTCAAGCCATTTACCCAGCATCAATTCTCCAAATGTATCCTTCATTCCAGCCAGCATATCAGCTATTAATACATGTGAAAGAGCCTCACAGCAGTGGAAAAGAAAGAGTGCTAGAAGTTATGAAGAGAAGAGGGGAGACAACTCCAGGTAAGGAAAGGAGCATCCAGGAGAGATCTTGGGTGAATCTGCATTAGGGCAGAGCAGGTCCAGGCTCCTGGATGTTTATGATGTGGGACCACAGACCCTTCAACCACATTAACCACCAAGAAGTGTTCATTTTGTATCTTCTGTATTGGAGTTGGTCTCAGTTCCTCCACTTAGGAAAGATCTTAAACTTAAGAGCTTGTAGATAGTCTCTATGAATCAATTACTTCAGTACGTGGCATACTGCATTATTAGTCCCAAATTTCACTCTTCCTTGTATCTATCTATACACCGTGGGCAAGTTACTTAACAGTTCTTCCCAGTAAAGGCAAAGTGAATTTCCCCACATCATTAGTGTTGGCCTTGGCGGTGAAACTTGCTTTAGTCAATGGAATGTGGATAGAAGTGACTGTGTCTGTTAAGATTTCAGACACGAAAAGACATTGTGTATTTTGGCTCACCTCTCCTGCACTTCTGCCATATCAATAAGAACATGCCACAGCTAACCCACTGGTCCAAGAAAGATGAGAGACATGTGGACATCTGGATCTAACTTGTCGTCTGAGTCAAGCCCAGCCAAGCCTAGATTAGCCCCTCAGCTAATACACAGGGCAAAAATAAATTGTTGTTTTAAGCCACTGACTTTTTAGGCAATTTGTTGTGCAGCATCACCGTGGTAATAGCTGAGCGATACACGAGTATGATCAAAAACTACGGTGAATGCTTACATTTTAAAAAATTTATTACAGTAAAAGATGCATTGCCATTAATCCCCCTCAAAATACTCCCCGTTGCTTTGAACATACTTATTCCATCATTCTTGCCACTTTCTAAAGCAGTTCTGGAAGTCCTCTTTCGAGAGTGTCTTTAGTTGCACTGTTGTGGCTGCCTCAATGT
Source organism: Rhinolophus sinicus (assembly GCF_036562045.2). NCBI lineage: Eukaryota > Metazoa > Chordata > Mammalia > Chiroptera > Rhinolophidae > Rhinolophus > Rhinolophus sinicus. The sequence goes on along the minus strand of NC_133768.1, from coordinate 19,723,329 downwards.
CCTGAATCGATTCAAACGTTTATCTTTCATGGTCATTTTGACTTTGGGGGAGAGCCAGACATGGCACAGTGCCAGATCCGGTGAATACGATGGATGAGGACACACCGTAATGTTTTTATTTGACAGAAATTTCCATACCAGAAGCGATGTGTGACATGGAGCGTTGTAATGATGGAGGATGAAGTAAAGACCCTCACGAAAGAGGACTTCCAGAACTGTTTCAGAAAGTGGCAAAAATGATGGCATAAGTGTGTTCAAAGTGAGGGGGAGTATTTTGAGGGGGATTAACGACAATGTGTCTTTTACTGTAATAAATTATTTTAATTTAAACATTCACCGTATTGTTTGATCACACCTCATATCTGATTAATCTGGTTCTAGAAATAGATATAAAAATGTGATTTCATTTTGTCCCCATAAAAAAATTTATTTTACCCACCTATTTGCTGGTGTCTTGAGTGCTTTTTTTAAAAGAACAAAGTGTTTTATTGCACAATTAAAAATGAATGCCTCAAAATACATTATAAATAAAATGTTATTTTGAGGTAATAGGTATGGGCTGAATTGTGTCCCCCAAAATTCACATGTTGAAGTCCTAGCCCCCAGTATCCTAGTACGTCAGAATGTGACTATATTTTTAGACAGAATATTTAAAGAGGCAATTAAGTTTAAATGAGGTCTTTAGGGTGAACCCTAATGCAATATGACTGGTGTCCTGATAAGAAGAGCAGGTTAGAATCTAAAAACCCTGCAATGATTTCAACTAAGCTACATATTTACCTTTCAAGAGAATGCTCACCCTTCACATGCTCCATCTCTGCCCCTTCTCACTGCCTCCAGACTGAAATCCAAAGTTATACTGCAGGGTGCCATAGAGAGACAAAGGCAAAGTATGAAGGGGGAAAAAAAGGAAAAGGCTAGATATCAAAATATGTGTATAATGTTTCTAACTTCAATTGTAAAAACTGGGAGAAATTATGTGAGAATAAAACCTGTTGGTCCTACTCCACAGAATAAGAAAAAGAATTTTAAAGTAAACCAAATACATCGATGGAATGCATTATCAGGAACTCTGGATTTCAGGTGCCAGAGTTGACTGAAGCTTGGGTTCAACAATAGCCTGCTCCAAAAGAAGTTCGGTGTCCTGAATTTGTTATTATAGAGTAGAACACTTATGATGTGAGTGAAGGTAATTATGGCAGGAAGTGCTGAGGGAAATCTCCTGAAAGTGCTTCTGTCTATCAAAATATTTTTAAAAGAGCAATAATGCACATCTTGGGGAATCACAGGAATTACTTATAGCACAAATGTTGTAAGGACCAGGGACTGCTTTTTTTTATTATGTCTCCACTTAACTCCTGCTTTGAACTGTTCCAAAGATACCTGGATGTTGAACAATGAATATGAATTACTGTAAACTTAATCTGATGGTGATTCCAGTTCCAGATGTAATATTTTCTGGAGTAGATTAACATAAACCTAGGTACTCACATAGACTTTGATACGACAAAAGATTTTTATCCAGAAAATCTAAGAGTTCGTTGCTTTTGTCTGGTAGGAATGGCAGTACATCTTTATTCCTCCATCTTTTCCTATAATTTTGTAAGTACCCAATTTGCTGTATTAAATATTTTACTGAAGAAAAAAGGAGATTAGGACACAGATATGAGCAGAAGAAAGACCACGTGAAGACATAAGGACGAGATGGCCATCTACAAACCAAGGAGAGAGGCCTCAGAAGAAACTGACCCTATTGCCACCTTAGACTCAGATTTCTAGCCTCCAGGACTCTGAGAAAATACATTTCTATTATTTAAACCATCCACTCCATGGTATTTGTTACGGCAACCCTAGCAAACTAAATATAGATTTTGGTACTGACAAGTGAGTTGCTGCTGTCACAAATATCTAAAAATGGTGGAAGTGGCTTTAGAACTGGTTAACAGATACAGATAATGCCTTAAACTTCATCCTTCTACAGTAAAGTGCACTGAGTAACAATCTGAGGTGCCAGGAACATACCTCTTCTGGGTCGGGGGACTTGGGATCGGTTCTCACCACGCCTATCTCTCCTCAGGCTCAAACTCCGGAATGTGAGTCAGCCTTGAACGTTAGAGGTGGAGAATGGGGAACTCGCCTGACACTGGTCAATCAATAGCGCAGAGCATAGAAAAGATGTCAGGGCTGGCTGTCTAAGGGGAATGTTTGAAGAACTTGACCTCCTTCCTAGGGTTTCCAGATAAAACACAGGACACCCATTTAAATTTAAATGTCAGAAACCTACTGTTTAAATACATCTCAAATGTTGCAGGCAACATTCTTCTACTAAAGTATGTGTTGTGCATCAGAAATTCAAATTTAATTCGGCATCCTGTATTGGTTAAATCTGGACAGATCTCCTTCCCCTCTACTGTCGCCCAGGATTGAACCAACCGGGTCTTTATAATATAATATAATGTAATGTAATATAATATAATATAATACCAGGTCTTATATTAATTTTTGCTCCAAAAGACGCAGTAGAGCTGATTGTCCGGCTAGGTCTTATTTTCGGGGAAACAGGTATAATAAGAAATAGTGATGGGGTGATCTCAGGCAGCCACTAGTTAAGAAATGGGAGGCAGAAGAGAAGGGATGTCCCAAAACGTACATTTCTTCTCAACAGATGAATGGATAAACAAAATGTGGTATATACATACAATGGAATTTTACTCAGCCTTAAAATGGAATGAAATTCTGACACATGCTACAACATGGATGAACCTTGAGGACATTATGGTAAGTGGAACACTGTATGGTTCCACTTATATGAGGTCCCTAGAATAGGCAAATTCATAGAGACAGAAAGTAGAAACAGAGGTTACCAGGGGTTGGGGGGAGGTGGGAATGGGAAGCTGTTGTTTAATAGGTACAGTTTGTTTGGGTGGATAGAAAGTTCTAGAAATGGACAGTGGGGATGGTTGCAAAACATTGTAAATGTACTTAATGCCACTAATTTGCACACTTCAAGTGATTAAAATGGTAAATTTTATGTTATGTATATTTTACCACGATAAAACAAAATATAAAGAAAATCCTCAAGGCTCCTTGCCACTGGCTGGGGAGATTTTTCCCAAGCCATTCAGTCACTGGTCAGTACGGGATATATATCAATTGAGGGCTACTGCACTATTTTTTAATGATTTGCACACAGGAATATATGACTAGATCATAAGCTCCTTGTTGTTACAAAGCCACGCTTCTTTATATCCTCTTTGGTGTAACCCCTATAGATGTTGAAAATTACTCATTAAAATAATTAATGCCTTTGGCCATATATTTCTTTTCCGTCAGTGCAAAGTAGCTTATGATGGGAGCTTTCCATATACTGAGTATTTTTACCAGTGACCCATTATGATTCCTGAGTGGCTCTTCTGGACCAAGTTTTGCTATTTGAACAGATTTTAAGGCATTACATTAAACTAGCTTCGTGAAGTCTGTATCATACACAAAATCCCAAGCCCTTGTTAATATGCTTGCTGTTATCACAGTGGTAGGTGACAGAGCAATAAAGAACTTATACCTCAAATACTTAAGAGATCAATGTCCACCAAAAGAACTTAAGAAGAACTTTGAACCTAGAAAATAATACCTAAAATGTTCTTGAAAACATTGATCTTTTAAGTATTTAAGTAATAATTTCTCACTCCTCTGTGAACCTGATATCAGATGAAGGCTATAATAATACACCAATGAAATAAGTTTATTATATTTTATCTTAAATCTGATAACAGTATCCCCTAACAACCAGTCTGAATAAACTTACAGGGAGGATTTATCAAATTGTATCGACAAGTAGAGAAATACTGAATGAATCATCAGAAGATTTTGTTTAAGCACCAAGTCTCTACCCACTTATTTCTCAGATTCCACGTGCAATAAAAAGGATATGAGAGTATCTGCTTCGCCGACCTCACTAAGTTGTTTTGAGAGTCAGATGGACAGTAACCTTGAACACACCCTTGAAACCTATAAAGTATTATATGATATCATGCTGACATTATGAATTTCAGGAGTGAAACTGAACTTATCCCAACCATAGACAAGGAGCTAAACTGCTGGCAAAACTTTTGCATTAAAAAGTCCAGCATGTCTAATCCTTAGGAAACTGAATTCATATTTCAGAAAATATGTTATAGAATGCAGGGCAATAATTAATAGGATAGTAAATGGGACCATGTGTCTGGACCAATTCCCAGGGCTTATTCAAAAAATTCACTCAAGTAACCAACATTTGGTTTGGGAGTCTTTGAAGAGAGTGTTTGATGTATTCAGCAGATAAGAGGTACATAATTTTCTAGAGATGAAATAAAAACCCTTATTTTTAACAAGTGTAAAATAAGGAAGTCATCAAATAAGTTGTAGACAAGCTTGTAAACTGCATCGTGTCCTTAGTACAGACAGCTAATATCTAATGAGATCTTTCTCCTTGGTAGAATATAGATACCATGGCAAAGGTCACGTTCATTAGAAGTCTGAATGTTCCAGTTGGAAACAATTTCTGCCCACCGAGCCAAAAATCTTAACTGGTTCCTAATATAATTGTACTGCCTTGGCCTCATCAACTTTATGTTCTAGCCAAGTAAACTGAGAGCCTCCCTTCTTCTCCAATGACCTTCAAGAATATACACAAGAGGTGCCTCTTTTTTGAGAGCATGACACAGGGATGCAAGGACAGAATCAGAAGGAAACATCCTGTAGAATAACAATTTCAACTTTGAAAAGTAAAATTACAACGCTCTTGGAGTTATTCAATTTCTAGTGGAAAAAAAGATAGCCCCAGCCTCTACTAAGAACGTACTCTAAGGGATTCAGAAATTATATTTGTTTCCCTTGAAAAATAAATAAATAGGATCCAATATACCAACTTTGGATGTTCTTAGTGATTCTCCAATTTGGCTACAAAATTAAATTAATTTACTTCAAGATTCTCAGGATTAAAAGATTTGCTCTTAAAAACCTTTCTATTTGAAATTGTTATTGTTGAGGACAGATTTAAAATGCATTAGGTATATTTAGAAAACTAAGGGAAAAATAACAACACTAATTGGGCTGACCCTCCTGCCTCCAGAAAGTTAAGATATATGTTTGACAGGTAATTAAATGCAATATTCTAAAAATGGGAGTGAAATCAACAGAGAAACTCTGCAGAATACCAATGGCAGAGTAGCTTATGTTTCTCTTACCTTATTTTGACTCCCAGAGAATGTTTTCCACCAAAATGGATATTTGAACCACTGCGAAAATGAAAAGCTTCTCTTTGGGAATGCATTTTTTTGTATTGTTAGAGAGGCAATTTAATTCTGAAGAAACCATGGGTTTTAATATTTGGTAGACATGGGTCCAAATTCTGGTTTTGTCACTTACCAGCTCATGATACTGTTATTTAATCTCTCCAAGTTTCTGTGGGGGTTTTTTTTCCTGTATAAAATGGGGACAATAATATGCAAGACTGTTAGGAAAACAGGAAATTTTATAAATATTTATATAGTTCATTGCAATGCTAGAGCATAGTATATTCACAATAAAAGTTTGTTGAGCTGCAAATATAGTAAGAATGTCAATGTCAGACGTTAATCTTTGAAAGAGAACATCATCATTGCAAAGATTATAGCTGTTATAATATTTTCCTTAAAAGGGGGTAGTTAACTTCTATTGGGACTATTCTTAGGGCTAATGGCTTTCAAATACACATCTCACTTTGCTCTTAGCACTACTCATACCAACCACAAGCAGATTTAATCCACATCAGCTTTCTCTTTAAAAAGGGTTATAATGGTATCAAACATTGAAAATTTTGATTGGATAATTCAAAGGAGTTCCTACCTGCTGTGATTATGATTGGCTGAGGAAACAAAACAGTAAAACACCTACATGTGGGTTGACCTACAAAACTGATTTTCCAACAACAAAAAAGGCATTTAAAAATATGTAAATTGTCTGCAAATGGAAAGAGTTATTTTTTCAATTATTAATTTTCATCCTATTGTATTTCTTTTTTTTAATTTATTGGGGTGACGATTGTTATTAAAATTACATAGATTTCAGGTGTACAATTATGTATTACATCATCTATAAATCCCACTGTGTGTTCACCACCCAGAGTCAGTTCTCCTTCCATCACCATATATTTGATCCCCCTTACCCTCATCTCCCGTCCCCTACCCCCCTTGTATTTCTTTAGGGCCAGCAGGAATAAGATTTGCAAATAAAATGCAAAGGGATGCCCATATTACATTTCAAGGCTTGGAAAATGCTAATGAGATTTTTTAACTCTAAAAAAACCTCACAGAAATAAAAATATATTAAAAGGAAATCCACAAAAAATAAACAAGATAAATGCACAAAAAAATCAAAGACTGAGTATGTATTAGAGTCCAGTGAATTGGTCTGCTTGGGATATATATATATATATATATATATATATATATATATATATATATATATCCATCCATCCTATTTGTGGTGATTTCCTTTGGTTTGAGCATGGACAAATTTTCTCTCCACTAAGAATGGGTTCTTTTATTCTCAGTTTCATTAAAGTAATAGTGGACTCAACTTTTCCTTAGTATTGTGGGATACCATGCTGAGGAAATGGTTTCAAATAATGAGCACTGGGGGGTGAATGAAATGCTGCTCATATTTACACTAGCACACGGGCACAAACAAAAGCCCCAGCACAATGGCAGCATTCTGTTGATCTGCTGATTTTCTCCAATATGGTTCCTACAGAGACACAATAACAAGGGAAAACAACAAAAAGTCAGCTAAAAGGTCTGTTATGGGGATGGGGAGGAACACCTTTTAAAAATAAGACTATAACATGCTCATATAGTGCTGCAATTCACCCACACTGGTCAAAATAATTTATGAAGATGAAGTTTCAAGTCTATTCAAAATATTGCCACAGGGAGCTCTACTGGTGCATGTGAAATAATAGAATCTGAGGGCATTAGCCAGTCTAAAGGAGATGTTCGTTATCTATGCCACCCCTCCTCCTTCCCCTTCTTACCCACCATCCAATTCAAGAGTATTGTTGGAGGCAGCAATAGTATTTAGTCAGAAGTGGACACAATTCATAATGGGTGAACTGTACAGTACATAACAGGGATGATTTTACGACCTGTGAGCTTCACCACTATGCCTCCCATTTTTATGAAACAATAACAATTTTTACTAATTTATGAGATTTCCCACTAGAAGACTGAAATCAATACCATGTGTCTAACTGGCCTTCCCATCCCAGGCAACGTTAATTTTGTATGCACCTTTAACAAAGATTAAATTCCATAAACTTGGGGGTGGGGGGTGGGAGATGAAGGTTAGGGGGGTCAAATATATGGTGATGGAAGGAGAACTGACTCTGGGTGATGAACACACAATGGGATTTATAGATGATGTAATACAGAATTGTACACCTGAAATCTATGTAATTTTACTAACAATTGTAACCCCAATAAATTTAATTTAAAAAAATAAATAAATAAATAAATTCCATAAACTTCAGGAAAAGGGAAGAGAATACCTTAATCTGGGATTTTCTTAATTAGTTGTAATGTTCTGTATGTCTATAGGTAATTTACATCAGATTCTCAAAATCAGTCACCATAATGGAAGGCATAATATATACTGCAGTGACTTGTTCTGATATCTTTGTAATAAAAATCAACAGCATTTCTGCATGCCAGGTGCTGGTAGGTACATTGCAAAACAAAATCTAGGCATAGGGAAATGGCCGGCCTTAATCCCAATTATTAGGAGGTGGAATAAAAGTCAAAGTGACACAATAAGCCACATAATGAATTTAATGACACTCAAATAGCTTGGTCTTTGTTGGATGCCACTGGCCTCCCCCTCAACATCCTATTCATGCCTGTCACAATTCTGGTAGCATCATTTTTTTACTGACAATTTTCAATTTCCATGACTCTTTGGATTGATTCGACTACCCAATCGCTGCAATTGAAGAGTTGGAACAAAGGTAAGTTGATGGCTCAAAATAATTTTTTAAATTTATATTTAAGTTCTTCTTCCTCTATCACCACGACTCTCCCCTCCCCCTTCCCCAATTCCCATCTTCCTTTCTATATTTGTGTATTTGGTGGAAGAAAGGTTAAAGAACAATGGGAGAATTGGAAGGAGGAGAGAAATTTAGTAACAACTCATGGCTCCTAAGGCCCAATACCAGAACCTGTGATATCATTCCACAAAGACACGAAGATTGGAAGAGACTCAAAAATGAATTCGTCAGTGAGGCCACCATGGGGAACAGTTTTGACCTTAGATGACAAAATTTGAATTCAAACACTCCTAGATAGAAAAGCAACAAAACCTAAATGGAGTTGAGTAACAATTATGGTGAGTAATCAGAAATCTTTCAGTTGTGATTGACAGAAATCTAATACAAGATAACAAAAATAAAGGGGATTTTTAAATTATATAATTAAAAAGTCCAGGGAGCTTCTAGCTTCAGGAATGGTTTGAATCAGGGGCTGAAATAATGTCTTCAGGACTCCATCTCCCTCTATCTCGCCATTCTTCAGCTCTATTTTTCTCAGTAGGTTCTTCCCTGTCTTTCATCCCAACAGTGCAATTGTCCCAGCAGAAGAAAAAGGAAGCTTCACCTTCTCAATATTTTCAATGAAAACACCCAGGTTTGCGTTCCACTGATCAGGACAAGGTCACATACCCACCCCTCTAGTGAGGGGAAGTAATGAGGAGGGATATACTGGCCCAACCCAAACTTCATGATCTGAGAGTTTTCCAAGGGAAAACTGAAGTACTATTACCCCAGCAGAGAGGAACGGGGAGAGAGAACAAAGCAAAAGATATCCACCACATTAGAGCTACATGCTAAAGGAGAAAGTGTAATCTAGATATGTACAATTTGGTTAATATAAGAGAAATTGCTAATTGTCCCCCAATATCCATTTTTTCTTTATTTCTTTTGGTAATAGATTTCTCAAGCTCTATCTGGTACACCACCATCCTTACAGCTAGGTGTTGCTGTTCAGCTAAGTTTAGGTTGAGAGGCAGTGACAGAAAGTCATGTGCAACTTTCACATCATCTCAAAGATGAAAACGTTTCCAGGAAATTCTTCATTGTCCTTTCTTGCTCTCTGAGAAATTGCCACCACTATGCTGCCACCTTGGACCATGATCTAGAAGCCACATATTGAAGATGGCAAAGTTGACCCACTAACCTGAGTCAATGAATGGCCTAGCAGAGCAGAAATGGAATAGTCCGCACAACCTAAACTCCCCATCTGCCTTTGCACATTCACGTGAGGCAGAAATAAGCACCTTATCCATCATCTTATATGTCTTATTTAAGTCACTATATATTGGGGTTTTTTTGTTTAACCTGTATCTGTACCTTAATATATTAAAAACTCACTGTGGCCACGTTCTAGAGAAAAATGGCCAAAAGTATTTTAAAATAATGGCCCCAATATGCGTTTGTGAGTACATTTTATTATATGTCTGACAATTACATTCGCAAACTCATCCGATACTAGAAAAAGTACTACACACCTCATTGTTATCACTACGGTTACTTTGAAGCACTCCCCTCGGGAAGCTATGCACTGTCGACCACCCTTCAAAGCCTTTTTCTGGAATGGCCATCAGAGCTGTCGTCGTATTACTCTTGATGTCATGAATGTCATCAAAATGTCTTCCTTTCAATATTGCCTTTATCTTCGGGTAAAGAAAGAAGTCACTGGGGGCCAGATTAGGTGAGTAGGGAGAGTGTTCCAATACAGTTATTTGTTTATTTGCTAAAAACTCCCTCACAGACAGTGCCGTGTGAGCTGGTGCATTGTCGTGATGCAAGAGCTCCTTCAGGACAATTTTTGCACAGATTTTCTCATGCCAAGATTTTCAGTTAAGATTTTCCTAACTGTTCCTCTATCGATGTTTACTTGGTCTGCTATGCTTCTCACTGTCAGCCAAGGATTTTGATGTACAGTTTGATGAATTTTTGCAATGTTTTCATCAGTTCTGCTCATAACTGGCCGCCCTGACCTCTATTTATCAGTGATGTGTTCGCTCCCCTCAGAAAAACGTTTAATCCATTTGTACTCTGATGTTTTCTTCATGGCATTGTCCCCATAAACTTGGACTAACATGTCCCTGATTTCACTTCCACTCTTGCCCAAGTTTAACAACAAATTTACTGTTTGTTTGTTGCTCTTAGTCAAGCTCAGGCATTCTCGCGATGGCACCCCCAAACATGCAACAACAATAATGAACTCCACTCAGGAAGACACCGCCACATGTAGACATGAACACAGCTGTGAGACATTGATATACCAAGGGTATGAAACATTACCAAGCTGTTTGTACTGTGCTGCCAGTGTAAGCGCACGGTGGCAAGTTCGCGAACTTAATTGTCAGACTTCATATGTAGATTTTATGTAACCACAACACTAGGATATATAATAAGAGCATATTTCTTAATTTTTATAACATTATAACAAGTTTTGTGGTTGATTAGATCCATACACAAGTAAAAGAGTAACAACGGTTAATTGAATGGTAGAATTAGACATTATTTTTACACTCTTCTTCATGCTTGTCTTCATTTTGTAAATTTTCTAAAATTAACTTATGTTTGAACTAAAATCAAGGTTATTATCAATCTTATTAAAAGGAAGAAAACGGCTTTTCCAAGGAAGTTCTGTTCAGGAAATTAAGACACATTTACTGCTCAGTGAGTGATGATGTAGCAATGGTCAAGAGCCAAATACAGAATCTCAGATACTGTGGTAGATTGCAAAAAAGGCCACAAAGTCTTTCCATTTCTGTATGTATCCCCTTTGCAATGTGACTCTGCAGCTCCCTCCATCAAGAGATTGAATCCATTCCTCCACCCCTTGAAATACGAGTTTGGTCATGTGACTTGCTTTGATCAACTGAGGCATTACCAAATGTGATAAAAGCCGAGACTTAAAAAGTGCTTGTGCATTGGAGCTTGTTCTTTCTTGCTGCTCTTGGAAACCCTGAAAACACATGTGAACAAGCCTAGGCCAGCCTGCCGGATGATGACATGTGCCTGTTACCCCAGATGACATCAGGCCAACCACCAGACATGTCAGTGAGGCCATACTAGACCATACAGCCCTGGCCATGCTGGCCCAGACCAGAGGAGCCACCAAGATAATCCACAGAATTGTGAGAAATTATCCCATTCGTTTAAAGCCACCAGTTTTGTGGTTGATTGCCATACACCCTCTTAAATATAGGACATCCTCTAGTTCAATCATGTGAAAAGTATAGTACATGTTGTACACGTATTATTGGTAAAAATGATGAAATGACTAGGGAATATGTACATATCATTATTTGAGTTTATTTGGCCTAAAGCATAGGAAAGAAATGACTAAAGCAGCAAATTAGGAATTGAAAGCAATAATGAATAAGGCCTTTTTAAAGTTACATGGTTCAAGTACCATTATGCAACTTTTTCACTCATAAAATTCTCAGGAGAAATGGCAGGATAGATGTTTTGAACTGGAAAGGAATTTACAGTTCCTAAGACTCATGCACTTCGCCTTACAGTGACGAAACTGAGACAGAAAGGTGAGTTGGTTTTCTGTTTTACACAACTTATGCCAACTCCAAAAAAAAAAAAAATGCTTCACTGCACTGTGAAGGCCTCTTGATTCAAACCCCAAATTGTAGGGCAATATCACAAACTCAGAGACAACAGGTTTAGGAATTTTGAATCAGGAGACTGCCTGACACTTAGTAAGAGCTCAACATGTGAAAATCACACGTAGCTTCTGGATGTAACAAGTCACAGCTAGTCCAAGGAGCTTTCCACAAACACTGGCTCAGTTCCCAAACAGCACCCTTGTGCTCTTTCTCTAAAATGCATCACAGAAAAATCTAGAGTACACAAAAATTTGAAAGAAGAGGATGGATTGGTGCAGCCACTACGGAAGTCAGTGTGGAGGTTCTTCAAAAAATCAAGAATAGAATTACCACATGACCCTGCAATCCCTCTCCTGGGAATCTACCTAAAATATCTGAAAACATTTATCCATAAAGATATATGTGCTCCAATGTTCATTGTAGCTTTATTTATGGTGGCCAAGACGTGGAAACAATCAAAATGTCCTTCGACAGATGAATGGATAAAGAAGTTGTGGTACATATACACAATGGAATACTATCTGGTGGTAAAAAAAAAGATGAAATAGTGCCACTTATGACCACAGGATGGCTCTTGAGATTATTATGTTAAGCAAAATAAGTCACAGAGAAAAAATTGAGAACCATATGACTTATATGTGGGATATAAAACTGGAAAGCAACAAAGGAACAAGACAAACAAAGAAACAAAAACTCATAGACACAGACAATAGTTTAGTGGTTACCAGAGGGTAAGGGGAGAGGGGGGTGGGAGATGAGGGTAAAGGGGATCAAATATATGGTGATGGAAGGAGAACTGACTCTGGGTGGTGAACACACAATGTGATATATAGATGATGTATTACAGAATTGTACACTTGAAACCTATGTAATTTTACTAACCATTGTCACCCTAATACATCTAATTTAATAAAAAGTAGAGAATGGATATATTCTTTTTGGCAATTACAGATAGCAAGAACTTTGTAAAAACCTTAGATTTCTTTTCTGCCACACATTCCTGATGAAAACTTGGCTAGAGACAGAGCTTGTGTCCCCTCTCCAAAGTTTATACATTGAGACGAATCCGCAATATGATGGCATTTGGAGATGGGGACTTTGGGAAGAGATTGGGTCATGAAGGTGGAGCCTCATGAATGGGGTAAGTGCCCTTATAAAAGACCCCAGAGAGCTGCCTGGCCCCTTCCACACGAGGACACAGTGAGAAGATGGCCGTCTATGAACCCAGAACAGCTCTTACCAGACACTGAATTTATCAGAACCTTGATCTTGGACTTGCCAGCTTCCAGAACTATGAAAAATAAATGTTTGTTGTCTACATCATCCACTCTATGGTCTTCTTGTGGTAGCAGTCCAAACTAAGAGAAACATATACAGCTAAAATAAAAATCCACTAGAATGGTACACTCCGTTTCCTGTTGCAAACCAACCACCTCAAAACTCAGAGGCTTAAAACAACAGTTTACTATTTCTCACAATTCTGCAGGTTGACTAGGTGTGTTCCCTGTGCTATCTCTGGTGGATTCATTCATGAACCTGTACTTGGCTGGCAGACCAGCTGGAGCTGGGTTCAGCTGGGACAGATGGCATAGCTGAGCCCCTCTCTATGTGACCCCTCATCCAGGACTTCTTCATGGAATGGTGATCCCAGGGCAGCACACAAATAGGACAAAGACACTGGAACTTGCAGATCTACTGGTCAAAGAGAGTTACATGGCCAACTCAGACTCAAGGGGTAAGGCACCAGACTCCACTTTTTGATGGGATGAACTGCAAAACATTGTAGCCTTGCTTTTCAACTCACCACAAACACTCTGATCCAGGGTCAGATATCTACTTTTCTGCCATTTGCACTTAATGAAAAATGACACCACTGAAATAAAATTTCCTAGAATTGCACACCTAAAGCTTTCAGCAGCACCAAACTGGAATTTTTTTTACAGAGACAGTGGTTCTTGCCTTACAGTGATTGTCAAATATATTAATAACCTTCCTGAACAAGATGCTGCATTAGGAATTATACTGAAGAGTTATCACCATCAGTGATTTCCAAGATGATTATAAATTCAGCACTGCCAATGCATTAATGCCACAAACAGCAGTGCTAGTCTTTTTTCCATCAAATTGAAGATTTAAGGTTTTAATGTTAAAAGGTATAGGAATAGGAAATATGGATGAAGCTTAAAAATAATCTTTAGGTGAAGATCTTTTTAAAGCATGTCCCACAGGCAGAAACCACAAATGAAAAGACTGATAGCTTTGAATATACACAAATTAAATACCCCTGTATAACAAATAATATATCACATTAAACAAGTAATAAAAACAAGTGCTTACAGTATTTACTAAGCACTGAGTATATTCTAAGTCCTTTGTGTATTTTAATTCTTTTTTTTTTCATTTTAATTCATTTTATGACAGTCCTATGAGGTAGATACTATTATTTTCTCCATTTTTAGGTGAGCAAACTAAGGCACAGAATGCTTATGTAAGATACCAAGGTCAGGTAGTAAGTAGCAGAGCCAGTATTTGAACCCGAGCAGTATTGCTCCAGGGTCTAAATTCTAAATCAGTATGCTCTACAGAAAACCTGGAAAACATGAGCAAAATAAATATGACAAAGCCTTGATACCACTGATATGTTAAGAACTCTTGCAAATAAAAAAGAAACAGAAAAATACACCATTTTCTATGGACAAGGGCTAAGGACAAAAAATTCACAAATGGGAAATGTACATGGCCTATAAAATATGAAAATGTTCCTCTTCCTAGGAATCATGAGAACTCTAACAAGATACCATTTGTCTCCTGGCCAGTTTAGCAATGCCAAAAAAGAAAGAATGATAATACTCATGGATGTTATCTCCTTGCTGGTAGGAAAATAAATTAATAAAATACTCCTGGAGGATAATTTGGAAGAGGATAATCTCCAACTGATATATATATATATATATATATATATATATATATATATATATATATATATGCCATTCAACCGTTCAAATATGCATACAGTTTGATCCAGCAGTTTTACTTGTAGCAACTTTTGCAAAGAAATAATCAGACAAGCACATGGAGATGTAAGTTACAGAAATTTATTGTAGTATTGTTTATAATAGTTACTAAAATCAGGGAAAAGTAGAAGAGTGATTAAGTATACTATGATTCCTCCATAAATGAAGTACTATTTAGCTTTTAAAAATGATGATGCGAATTTCCATTTCTTGACCTGGAAAGAGGGTCATGAGATACTGTTAAATGAAAACTGTTTACAAAACTGTTTACAGAGCATAATCCCATTTTTTTAAACTCTGTGTATATATAGATTATTCTCTCTGGATCACAGTTTTTTTTTTTCTATTTTTATAATGTTATATTTTAGTTTTTGCATAATCCTTCATGTATTTCATGTATTACTTCTACAATCATAAAAAAGATAATTGCCTCAATTCTAGAAGTTTACAATACTGAAACTCTTCCCAAACCCTAAAATGATTCCCTTTACAAAATCCGATAAGCAAGAAGACTGCTCTTCTGTTACCCATCTCAGAGAACACCTATGTGATTGATTTTGGTAGAAACATGAGGCGAGCATTTACTGTTACACAGTAAAGGGCTATTTGATACTCAGAACTACCCAGGGTCATTGCCCATGGCCTCCAACACCATATCCCCTACCTGTGCAGCTTTAAAATCACCAGTCATCTGAGAGCTGAAAATGATAGAAATGACAAATCCCAGTTCCCCAGAGCTCACTGGCCAATCCCATTCAAGGGGAAAAAAAACAGTCCAGTAATATATACTTTCAAATGGGTTTGAGGAGAGAGGATGAGAGCCCAGGAAAAGTCACTTCATAAGTGCAGGCAATTAACAGTCACTGCATCACTGGCCTTCTTAAGCAAAGATGTCACATGCTCAGAGCCAGGGACAGTCAGAAGCTGCAGAATGTCCCTGCCTGCTGACTGATGAAAATGACTGACGCTGGGGTGCCAGCTGAAAAATCAATTATTCCCATTTACGAGGCAACTGCCCCCTGCACACCAAACAGCGGCAGGTCGCAGGAAGGGGAGATTGCTGTGGCTTGTTGTTAGCATGCGCTGTCCATTTCTCTGGCCTTGGAGCGCAACAATAGCAAAGCCAATGGGCTGCTCCAACTAAGGAACAGAGAAGTGGGGCGTCAGGCACCAACTGCATCCCAAGCACATCCTAACTACGCTGCCACAGACAAATGACAAGGGGGAAGATTCCTCGTCCCACCATCATCGTTGTCCATATTCTGTCCATCTTACTTTCCATTAATAAGAAGGAGAACCCGAAGTCTTGTGTATTCCAAATGATTAGGTCACTTTTGCTAAAAGTGGGAAAATAGGTATTGGCTTTCAAAGGCTCCTCAGCTGTTTTATTGTCCTACTCATCACTTGCCTTATATCCTGGGGGGTCCCGAAAGTCCTCTTTTGGTATGTGGAGTTGTTTTTTCAAAGGGCAGGACCTATGAAAGTTAAGAAGTTCAGAAAACTCGTTTCAGTATTTGCCAAGCACTGTGAAATAAGAAAATACAGACCTTGGTTTGTCAAATCACGTATGGTTAAAATGTATTTTAAGAAAATACTAGTATGGCTCTAATGTCTGCTGCTCTTTGTAAATAAAAGTTACAGAATTGTGGGGATGCAAAATGGTATAGACATTTTGGGAAACAGTTTGGCAAATTCTTATAAAGTTAAGTATACACTTACCATATGACCTAGCAATTCTACTCCTAGCTGAAATGAAAATTTATGTTCTCATAAAAACCTGTGCATGTCTATTTATGAAAGCTTTATTCATAATATCCCCAAACTGGAAACAATAAAAATGTCCCTCCACTGGGAGTTACAGAATGGGTAAACACACTGCCACACATAAATAGAATGGAATGTTGGTCAGTAATAGGATGGAACAAACAACCGGGATATGTGAAAACATGGATGGATTTCATAAGTATTATACTAAGTGAAAGAGACCAGGCTTAAATCCACATACTATATGATTTCATTTACAATTCCATTCTGGACATGGTAAAACTATAAGGACAGAAAACAGATCAGTGGTCGATAGGGGTTGCAGGTGGGGTAGGGGCTAACTACAAATGGGCAGCTGGATTGGAGGTATTTAGAGTGATGGAACTGCTTTGTATCTTGATTGTGATGGAGGTTACATGACTGCATGTGTTCGTCAAAACTCACAGAGCTGAGTCAAAACTCACAACAGAAGAGTGAATTTTACTGTATATAAATTGCAGCTTAAATTTTAAAAACTGAAGAAAAAATTAGGTAGGAAAAAGAATTCAAGGAACTCCTCTACAGTGGTAAACCACTTTGTCTCCCATCTTAATACACTTTCCTACTGTTTCACCATCCTTGCTTTTGCCACATTCTCTCCTGTTACATCCAGGCTAGAGTTGCAATGCAATTTGGAGCTGGAGTAGACAGGACTCTCCAGAGCATATCCCTCTTTGCAAGGCTTTAGTACCATGGACAGAAGCACTAGCCAAGGCCAGTCTACATTTAAAAATGCATTCATGGCTGCTCACATCTCAAAGCCTTTCCTCCAAAAGCTTCCTGAAAGAGTTAGATCAAACAGGGAGGATGTCACGTAGAGCACCAGACAAAAATTTAGGAGTCCTGGGTGGAGATTTACCAAATCTGCCACTAGTGCACAATGTGATCTTAAACAAGTTACTTCACCTTATATCTGTCAAGATCTCAGCAGGAAAAAAGTCAAGTCCCGTAGCTCAAGAGACTTCCAAAAGTTTTGGGAGAATGAAAGGAATCAACAAGGAGTGTTGAAACACCCAAACATTAGCTATAATGGGAAGCTGTTCCCACATTTAGTCCTGAAGATGCAAGAGGAGGAGGTGATAGTATTACAGGGACCTGGTGATACATGAAGCTGTGAAAGAGGCGCTTTCCTAGCAGGAGCTATGGTCATGAAAGAATGACCCAAAGCCAAGATCACACTCCAAAATTTGAAAACACCATTTACCTCCTCCCCTCCCTAATTTCCTATAGGCTAAACCCAACAGGCCAGCTAGAAAGGGAGCTTAAGTGATGTAGGACTTGGTGATCAGCTTCCAGGACTCAGGTCAGGGCAGAGAGGGACAGACAATGGATCCTAGAAAAAGTGGAATGGAGAGAGCACTGAGGATAACAAGGACCACATTATTTACTAAAGTCATGTAGTTTGACAACCTCTAAAATTCTTGGTGTATAAATAGTCTATGAATTTATCTGATAGTCAACTTTCAAAGCAAGCACCCCCCCCACCACGTTCCCTAGGAACCATACTTCCAGATAAAATAATTCAAATTTCTTCAAGAATGTAGTTACCATCAGCCATTGGGCGAAGTTTTTCATCCAGCTAAACTGAATTTTACCCAGTCAATGGGATGGTCAATATCCATTGTCAAGCAGAACCTTTTGAGAAAAATTATCAGTACTCTATCAAAACTTTGACCAAGATGGTTGAAAGGAATAAGTGTATGACCAAATCGTGGCTTTAATCAGTTAGAGTTAAAGATCCCAGAGATTTGTTCTAGAAAAGGGTGCAGCCATCTGGTAGGGCTTGCTTCCTCCTCAACCACCTCAGTAGACTTATGAATATAGATAGGAATATAATATAGACATGAAACAGAAATAGCCTGAAATCCTCCAATTTTTAAAATTTAGTTTTTACTCTATATGTAACATATGTCTGTCCTGACTCCATAACTCTATAAGAGACTATGAGTCTTTGTTTGTTTGTGTATTTATTTAGATAAAGTGCCAGAACTGAAACACAAATTACATGGAAAACTGGGTCACATGAAGATAAACACAGTCTATTTTCAATCCTTAGAGCACTGCTTAGGTCTTACGAGTTATGAGATCTGCTTTACTTTGATATTTTTTCCACAATCTTCCAAGCGACACTCTTTCTTCTTCCCTTAAACTCAGAATTTTTTTTTATCTCTGTGCATGTTTCCAGCTTCAAGGGGAATAAAAACCACTGCAACATGAGAAAGAGAACTATACAGGGTGGCAAGCCAAGCCCGGCCTTAAGCAGCGTAACTTCTGTTGTGTTCTCAAGTCCACAAACTCCATTCAGTAGGGCATAGGTGTTGCCACCCAACAAATCATAAGCCTTGCAGTTTCCCCACTGTACTCCCAGCGACGCTCAAGTCCAGGGAGGTCCTTGAGAGGATGTAAGTGGTACTGAGGCTAGTCTGTCTGTGTCAAAACCCTCATGCTCTTCACCCATCAGGCACTGAGTTGTTAGACTGATGCTTAAGTGTAACAATGCATTAAGCAGGTCAACTGGGGCTCCCAAATTGAAAGCAAGGGGCTAAGTAGCATGTGGATTGCTGATACCCTTCCAATTTAGGGTCTTCTTCCAATTTAAAGACTGCCTGAATCTACTCCCAGGTGATATAGTCAGACAACCTGTGGCTGGATTTAAGCCACACTGATTTTCTGAGCAGTTCCATAGAGGGTGACCAACAACCTGGCTAATTTGCCTCACAGTGTGGGGGTAGAGGCCCTCTGGCAGTATTCAAAGGGCTGCACTAAGGAGATTCCCAGTGTCGCACAAGAGTAATTGCAGTTCTGACCCACTTTCCAGGCCTGTGGCAAAAGTACAAAATGGACTCTTCTTGGAAACCTTTCCTTCTTTTTTACTGAATCGCCTTTCCTTCCACCTCTGTTCCCCATCCTGTCCTCATAAAAAGCCATCCTTTTTCCTGTTTCCCATCCTGCACTAATAATGACCTATGACTCGCCAGAGCCCCAATCTGCAGGACACCAATCAGTGGCTGTCCTCCCCCCAGAGTCCCTTGATTCAAAATCATTTCTCCCTTCCTAACACCTGATTAAGGTACGGGTGATGAAGAAATGAAATATTCTCAAGAAATATCTGCAATTTGAGATGGAAATTGTTAAACCAAAATAATATCACACTCAAAGAAAATAGCTAGGAAACGGGCTTCTCCATTTTCTATTAACTTTGCCTCCTTAAGCTGTCCAGAGTAAAGACAGAGGAGGGGAGGGGGACAGGGAATTTTCCATCATTTCAGACTTCCTTTCTCAAAGGGAAAAACAACTTCTATCTGGCCTCCTCCATAAAGAGGAAATGAAGAAAGGAACACTTCTCTCTCCTTCTGAAAGCCACTGCTTACTTCATGATACCCCATTTCTACCTTATAAGTAAGGTTTGAATGAGGTCATTAAATCTATTTTTTAACAATTTATAGTAAAGCATCCTTTTTAAAAACAAGTTTATTAAATGTTTGTCATAGATCCCTAACCTCCAAATTTATGCCATTATATAATTTTAAATTATTATTTTTTTAATTAACCTAACTTTGGGGATCTTCACTCTTTCCTGTAATTACCCTAGCTTTCGGTATACTCATGTAATCTATCTTGATACTTTTTTTGGAAGTAAATAGGCTACAAGTACATGTCAATAAAATATATTTTAAAGACCTCTGTAGATGACAAGCATAATTGTTCTGATTCTAGCAACCAGCACTGAGTTAAACATACATGTGGGGGTAAGATATTAACTCCTACATTGTAAGAGGACCCAAGACAGAACAAGCTAATGTATCAATAAGATGTTAACAACTTACTCCATAGAACTGGACTCACCAGCTACTACAACAACTCACACATGTTAAACAGACCTTTGGAAAGCTTCTTTCACCACTACTATACTGTCAACTCTCTTCTTTGAAAGATGTCTCCATCCAAAATGGTATCTTAACTTCCCAACTGACTTCACCTTGCTCTTACTGACATTATCAGATGTGGAAAGACCATCATAGACCATTTCTTGTGTTGGGTGCTTTTTGGAAAAGGGAGCAAGACTGGCAAACAGCAACTGAAAAATCCATTAAATTAATCTATCAACAAAATGCGGAATAAGCTTGAAAAATAATGAGACCATTACTGAATGAGGCAGATGGCTTGGCAACCCTAAAAGACTAACATCAAACAAACATTCATTTGAGTCTTCATCTAGCTTCACTAAATTAGTATGTGAATTCAAACATTTGTCTTTCGATATTTCTTTCCTGGTAATGGGAACTATGTGAGTAAGGACCACTAGCAAGAGGAGGAGGAAATGATAGCCAAAGAAAATGGCACTTATAAGTCATGCTGACACTAAGCCTTATGGGGGTATAATAGAAACTACTGGAGACCTTCCATCTATACCTCAAAGGCATAAGGATATATTTCAGTTCTTCCCTCATGTGTAATTATCCATAATTATCGGCCCAAGTTTTTCAAACTTAGCCACCACATTCTTTGTGCATTGCAGTTGAATCTTTGCCATGCTATTGGTGGATTGCTCTTTAATGATATACATACTCACAAGCATGAAAGATAGATTTTTACCCTCTATGAAAGTTCATAGAAGGGTGGGGATTGAGGGGAGAAAATCTCCTGCTAATCCCATACTTAAAATGAGGGATACGGTCTTATTTAAAAAACGCAGACCTCAAAGAGTGTACTATTTAGGAATATCAGACCTTTGTCACCAAACCATACAAACTATACTGAAGGTGTGTATGTGAAGACTCACTTAGATTTCCTACTCAAAAATTGAAATTTCAACACATTGAATATTTATAGGAGACCATAAAAGAAAATTAGCAGTTAAAAAAGGAAGCCACCACAAAGGAAAGGATTTGCCATTCACTCTGGAAAAGTCCATGATAATCTCTCTTTCAAATGACTCACTATGAAAGCAAAAGATGTTCAAAATGCATCAACAGAATATGTGAGCAGGATTAAAGGCAAATTAAAAAGACCGGCTTTATTCTCATTGCAGGGCTGTCAGTCAAAAGTATTCCTGTGGTACTGGGGAAAAAATTACCTCTCCAGTCATCTCATAGAACTCATAACCCTAATGAGAAGAAATATGATGATTCGTAAGCATAAAATATTGACACATGATGTAAGGATGTCTTCAGTGAAATACTTCAGTTAGACGAGAACTGAACTACTTGTAAAGGGAGAAAGGCATTACAGCCTTTCTTCCCAGAATCCAACTTGGCTCTGTCTGCTAGAATCTAGGCCAAAAAACCTGAAAGACTCACCCAAGTGTATACATTATAGTCCGAGAGGAAAAATTACCTAGAAGGAAATATACGAAAATGTTAAATATAGTAAATGCCCTTGCATGGGTCATGGGTAAATCATTATCAACTTTCTGCAGTTCCTATATTTTTTTGTAATGAGCATATACTAACTTTATAATCAGAAAAAAAGACTTCACATGTTTTCCCCAAAAAATGGTAAGATAAATTATAGAGAAATTCTTTAAATTGTTTTTCATATTTGCCAATTAGGTAAATTAGGCTAGATTCTACCCTGAGGCTCTCACATGAAACACTCTTTTCCCAGTATCACTAAAACTGCTGTTTCTATCTTTTAAAAACCCATATGAGCTATCAAAGAATTTGTTTCCTTATTTTAACTTGAAAAAATGTCTAAAACATCTTTTGCATATAGAGTTATTAGTCAAAGCCTAAAATTACAAAGGGTTTCTTGATTTAGCTCTATTTCTTAGGGAACATGGAACCAATAAAGGAGGAGTTAATAGATTAAAGGTTTTTCCTCTAGATACCAATTGTGTAACATCGATTATAATGTAAAATTCAAGTGTATAGAAATTCACTTGACAGCTACTAAACAAGACAGCATGAACAAGAGTAATCTAATATATACTAATTTCAGCGGAGAAAATAAATGTTTGTGGGAGGGGGAGTTTAAAGTGGCATTTAAATGTAAGTACTATTGTAAGTATTATTTCACTGTAAGTTCCCACTGCGCTTCATACAATGCTCGGCACACAATAAATAGTCAAGTGGTTTAGTGGAAAGAACACTGGATTAGAAGTCAAGAGGCCTGGATTCTCGCTCCAGCTTCACTACTATGTAATTAGCTAACTTTTAATCTATCATTTTATCCATTTCCTCATCAGTAAAACAGGAACTGAATCAACCTTGCCTGCCTCGGGGGCCTGGGCAAAGATAATGAGAGAATGAATGAGAATGAATATTTTATTTAAATTATAAAGCATTTTTCGGTTGACTAATTTACCCCTTTTATATAATCCTGATATAAAAAGAAAAACATTGTTATAGAATTGAATCTCATCATCACTAAAATCCCCCAAGATCAACAATAATCAAATTCTACGTGCTTCTATCAGTAAATTTCAGGACGTGAAATGGTTCGGTATTAATAAAGCATCAAAGATATTTGAAGAGCTGTCTTCCAAGTTTTTTGAAATTCTTACTTAAGGTAATAAAATTCCCTCTTCTCAGAATCAAACTACAGTTGTTTAGGGTTTCAACAACTGGAACATCTCATAGGACCAAGCAAGGACTTCACTTCTTCTGCCAGATCCCCACTGCAGAAAGCTAGGAGCCCTCCTTTGCCTTGCAGAAGAGTGGTGCTGGAAAATCCTAAGTAATTCATTTTTATTTCTACCTAGAATGACAAAAGGACACTGGAAAGAGTTAAGAGTGACATAAGGAGACTGGAAATATTTATGGACCAATGGTCAGGTAGTCCAGTGGTGCCAAAGCCTTGAAAATACTCATAATACAACAAATCACACAAAGCTTATTATTTACTTTATTCCAGTGGGCAGCAGTTTTTTCTGTGAAGGGCCAGAGAGTAAATATTTAAGGCCTTGCAGGCCCCGTGGCAACTGTCGCAATTACTTAACTCGGGTATTGTACTGTGTAAGCAGCCATAGGCAATACATAAAGAAATATCTTCCAATAAATCTTTAGGGATGTTGAAATTTGAATTTCATATAATTTTCATATATTATGAAAATGTTGACATATTATGAAAAATTGTTCTTTTGAGTTTTTCAATCATTTAAAAATATAAAAACCATTCTTGCAAACTGTAAAAAAAGAGGCCACAGCTGGATTTGGCCCATGGACTGCAGTTTTCTGTCCCCTGTTTTACACAAAGAAATAGCATGAATTTAGGCCAGACTCCCCAGAAGTAGATCCTAAGACAAGAATCAGTGTACAAGTAATTTATTAAGGAAGACCTGTCATGGGAAACCAGTCAAAGAGAGGAGGAGGAAGGAGGGAACAGGGACGGAAGAGAAGCTGTAACTTAGCTGGCAAGATGGCCCCCAATTGTCCCCATCTCCTGGTACTGGTATCCCACACCTTTGTGTGATCCTCTCCCACAAGGTACCATGGTTGGTCTCCGTGTACAACAGAACACGACAGAGGTGATGGTATGTCATTTCCAAGATTAAGTTATTAAAAACTGCTGCTTTTGTCTTGGGCTCTGTTTCTCTCTCTCTCTCACTAGCTCTAGAAGGATGTAGCTGTCATGTTTTGAAGACACTCAAGCAGCCCTGTTTAAAAGCCCACATGGCAAAGAATTGAGGTCTCCAGCCAACAGCCATGTCAGTGAGCTTGGAAGCAGATTCTCTAGCTTCAGATGACTGAAGCCCCAGCTGACAGCTCAACTACAACTTCATGAGAGACTCTGAGCCAGAACCCCCCACCTAAGCCACTGCCAGATTCCTGACCCTCAGAAAGTGTGTGATAACATTTTTGTTGTTTTAAGATGCTACATTATGGAGTAATCTATCACACAGTAATCAGAATTCCAAAGCCAAGCAAGGAGGTGGTCTCTGGCATAGTCCCACAGAATGTCCCTTCAGCCTGATCCTGCAGGGGCGCTCTGGACTTTAAGTTCCTTCTCAGAATTGCCCTGACAGAAGAGACAAAGGAGCTGGAGCTTTCCCATCAGGTAAGAGCCACCACAGGGGGAGCATAAATCCCCAGGCATTTCCATCTCTCTGCATGTGAGGGGAAAGTGCTGTGCATTAGATGTCCAGGACTTATTTATCTACTGGCTGTAAGTTTGTACTCTAAACAACATCTCTCTAATTCTCCCAACCCCAGCCCCTGGCAACCACCAGTCTACTCTCTGCTTCTACAAGTTCAGCTGTTATAGATTCCACATATAAGTGAGATCATGCAGTATTTGTCTTTCCCTGACTTATCTCACTTAGCGTAATGCACTATAGGTCGTTTTCATGAATTTGTCAAATGCACCAATATATGTTTAAAGCTGAATTTGAGTGTACCGGTTTGCAATATATTGTAAGTGAATGAAGTAACCTACAAGGCTCAGCATTCCAATTTCACATTCTGTACATGTCCCAAAGTCCACTTGAACATAAAGAATGCTCACCAGGAAAATCAGGTATTGCTGCCTTTAGATAACCTAGCATGAAGACAATCAATAAAATCACTGTGCCAGTTATAGATGTTAAAATAAATGATGAAAAAACAGTATGAAGCTCTTTGCATGGTCACAGATATCAACTTTCCCAGGTACAGTGTTCCAGCCTCTAAATTCCTGAGTAAACATAGGACAGTATTATAAAGTTTATAATAAATTCTTCGATAAAAAATAGCATAGACTTAGCAGGGCTGGATAGCCGAGCCACAAAACTGCCAGTACATGACATAAGTAGGTCAAAGCTTTGGTTCCCATGATTCTGCAAAATACAAAGGGATGTTAAAGCACCAGTTCACATACCTAGACCACTGACATCCTTGTCCATCCTCAAGCATGTCTCTCCCTCTCTCTCTCTCTCCCTTTCTCTCTCCTTATCTCCCTCCTCTCCCCATCCTCCCACCCCCCCCACAGACTATGCCAGTCATTTTCTATTTACCCTCAGATCCATTTCTTGTGTTTGCCCTGCTGTACTCTGTATCACAGAGAGGCTGACCCTGCGGCTAATCTCTGCAATCAACTGCTTTCCGACTTGGTTCAGCCAGTGGGAGGCACAGGCAGAAGACTGGAAGGTAGGAGAAAGGAGAAGCCAGGGTGCTTTTCCCCAACTCACTTTGCGACAAGGCAGCAACTGTCTTCATAGCTCCAGCTCCATTGTAAAACCCTGTCATGCGGGGTCTCTGGTCCCGCTCCCCACATAAGAACGCAGGATATGGTGAGGCCAAAAAGGAACACCCACGGAGCCATAGGTAGGGGAGTCATACCACTATATTCTCGCTGGTGGCTGGGTTGGTGATACAAGAAATAGGAGCCACATGATCCACAATCTGCTGTCCGCTTTTCTGTAAACCGATCCTACTTGCTAACTGCAATCTGCACTTGCTAGCGTAGCCACGGCAGTTGTATCAGTGGCTAATGGCTAACCGGTAACAGCTGATGGCCAACCAGTCACAGCTGATGGCCATCTAATACCCGAGCCAGCACCTTTCCATGTGAAAGTTGAGAGCCTGGAAACTGCTCTGTGGGACTCTGTCCCCACAACTCCTTCCCTCCTAGCTCCTGCCAGGGGACCTCAACTTTTGTTCTCTGATCACACTCCCAATTCCTGTTGCCCTTCAAACAAAGGGTGGCAGCGGCTTCCTAATGCTGCTAATACCTGCATTGCCTCACAATCCCCTATTTGGCTTCTCTGCCCTTCCACCTCTGATTGGCCACTGGTATAACTGCTGCGGCTATGAAGGATTGCCGAGGAGCTGAGCAGAGCCGAGCAGAGCCGAAGAGAGCGGAAGAGGAGAGCCGAGAGAGAGGAACAGGGTCGAGAGAGTGGAGGAGAGTCGTCGGTCGGTCGGTTGGCGGAAAGGCGGACGGCAGGTCGGCGTCCGGTGGGCCCAGCCTCCAGTGACACCGTGGTGGTATGGCTCCCCTACCTATGGTTCCGTGGGTGTTCCTTTTCAGCCTCACCATATCCTGCGTTCTTGTGTGGGGAGCAGGACCAGAGACCCCTCAGGCCGCCCCGCCTGAAAGATGGCGCGGCGAGAAGGCCTCCGCGCACGACAAATGGCGCAGCGAGCAGGGTCTCCCGCACGACAACCCTCATCCTCATATTGGGTACGTCTGGACTCAAATGTGGATTTCAACACTAGTATGTGGGTTTAAACAGCCAAAGTATTCTTATTAATTCAGTATCTGTAGAACAAGGAAGCAACAATCTGTTTTTGAGCCCCAACTCTGTGCCTGCTAGTATGCCAGATACAACAGCTGGGAGCTTATCAGAGACTTTGAGGATCACACTCGTTACCCAAAAAGCTCTTGAGAATAACTCACTTTGGTGGTCCCAGTTGAGGTCTCCCAGGTCTGCTTCCTAGGCCTCCTGGAAACTGTAGCTTTCCTGACTGTCGTCCTCATTTTCTCAATATTCATCTAAGCTCTTATTCCAATGTGAAACCACTTTATTCCCAAATTATTTAGAATGGCTCAGTTTTATTGACTAACCCCTGACCAATACACCATATAAGTGCATTTTAAGTGCACTATGTCAAAACCTAGTCAGTCTGCCATCTGAAATTTAAGTTGCCTTTATATGACATTCCTTCTTCTCTCAAAGTAACTAACATTATTGAAGCATATACTGTAAATTGTCCAGCTCAATCTCATTCCAACGCTTTTTACTTGTCTTCTTTTACTGTAAAGTCAGGACAGCTGAAAGCTCACCTTCTCAGGCTCCCTGACATCTAGGGGTGACCATGTGACTCAGTTCTGTCCAATGAAACATATGCGGTCAGACAATTAAATTTGTGAACTCATCCTAGAAAAAGTGCTACATACCTCATTGCTGAATGTCACTATGGTCACCTTCAAAGTACTCCCCTTGGGAAGCTGTGCACGAAAGCCAGCACCTAGTCCACCCTTCAAAGCAATTTTGGAACTCTTTTTCTGGAATGGCCATCAGAGCTGTCGTCGTATGTCCTGAATGTCATCAAAATGTTTTCCTTTCAATATTTAGACCTGACTCTGGGTGGTGAACACACAATGGGATTTATAGATGATGTAATACAGAATTGTACACCTGAAAGCTATGTAATTTTACTAACAATTATCACCCCAATAAATTTAAAAAATAAATTTAAAAAAAATTTCCTTTATCTTTAGGTAAAGAAAGACGTCATTGGGGGCCAGATCAGGTGAGTAGGGAGGGTGTTCCAATACAGTTATTTGTTTACTGGCTAAAAACTCCCTCACAGACAGTGCCTGTGAGCTGGTGCACTGTCGTGATGCAAGAGCCATGAATTGTTGGCGAAAAGTTCAGGTCGTCTTTTTCACGCAGCCTTTTCAGCACTTCCAAATAGTAAACTTCGTTAACTGTTTGTCCAGTTGGTACAAATTCATAATGAATAATCCCTCAATCCCTTTGATATCAAAAAAAAGTTAGCAACATAATTGCAACAAGTTCATGAACTTAATTGCCACACCTCGTAATTAAAAGTCCACTGGTGCTTCCCCCCCCCCATCTTGTCTGGATCTTACATAGTACTCAAAGGGAAGCAGCCATTGGTTATAATGGTACAACTGGAAGAGAGGAAGAATTTTATTCCTTGATGGTATCCCTCAAGCTGCATTCTCCTGACTTTTGAAACATTAGACAATCCCATTAATTTTCTAAACCACTGTTTGACAGCTTTTCTGGGATTTTCTGCCAAATGCAATCCCTAACTGATACAATTATGCATAGAGAAGAAACTGTGCTTTTTTTTTTAATCAGATTAGCTTAAATTTATTGAGTCTCCAAATACACTCCCTGCTGGGTAAAAGCTGTGTGTCTCTTCTAATTTTTCCATTGTAATCATTATTTAGAACAATGAGTCTTTACCAAGCATGAAAATAACTTTCTTTGCAGTTGGAGTTTACTTTACAAAACAGACATGTTGCTTGTAAAGTCAACTGAAAATTCAATTATATTTTCATGTATACCAGAAAAATTACTATTTAAAGTAAACTGATGAAGAACATTTTTATAATGGAAAGACTGTTTTAATTTATTTTAAATCCAAATGTTCAAATATCAGATTAGCTTAATGTGGGACCTGAATATGTGGCTCTATTTTATAGGTTGTCATATATTGAGCTAAGAATTAAATAGAAATATGTTTTTCTCATAAAGGAATATCAGAGGTAGGTCTGACAATTTAGTTTGTGAACTCATCCTAGAAAAAGTGCTACATACCTCATTGCTGAATATCACTACAGTCACCTTCGAAGTACTCCCCTTGGGAAGCTATGCACTGACACCAACGCCTAGTCCACCCTTCAAAGCAATTTTGGAACTCTTTTTCTGGAATGGCCATCAGAGCTGCTGTTGTATTACCCTTGATGTCCTGAATGTCATCAAAATGTCTTCCTTTCAATATTGCCTTTATCTTCAGGTAAAGAAAGAAGTCATTGGGGGCCAGATCAGGTGAGTAGGAGGGTGTTCCAGTACAGTTATTTGTTTACTGGCTAAAAACTCCCTCACAGACAGTGCCGTGTGAGCTGGTGCATTGTCGTGATGCAAGAGCCATGAATTGGTGAAAAGTTCAGGTCATCTAACTTTTTCACGCAGTTTTTTCAGGACTTCCAAATAATAAACCTGGTTAACTGTTTTCCAGTTGGTACAAATTCATAAGAATAATCCTTCTGACATCAAAAATGGTTAGCAACATCGTTGTAACAAGTTCACAAACTTAACTATCATACCTTGTACATGGAGGTGTCCAAAGTCTATGGCAGGATGGATTTTCCTACCTGAGAGTCTTCTCAAGCTAAGAATCAGATGTCTTGTGCTGCAAGATGCCTCCAAGTGTCATCGGGGTGCAACGATTTCTCCTTCCCCTTTGGTTTTGCTATCTCGATGAGTGCAGCCCACAGAACAGGTAGGAACAGTGCTGTTGGTATCTCAGAAAGAATTCTTCTTTGATCATCCATCTCCCACTTTCTGGGCATTTGTCTCTCTTCTTGATAAACCAGCAACCTGCTCCTTGATAACATCTTTTATATTGAAGACTTTGCCCAAATGATATGTATACTGTCTGACTAACAGGAAGTTCTTCTCCATCAGGCCTTACAGGAGAAAAGAGAAAAGAAAGAAAAACTAAACCAAAAGTACACAGTGATTTCTTGTAATATAAGGCTGTGGCCCAGTGCCCACTGTTTCACACTTGGACCACTGTCAGATTTTTCAGCTGGTCTTCTTAAATCCAGAGTCTTCCATTCATTATTTTAACCATCACATCATTCTCAAATGAGTCTTATCTAAAATGCTGCATTTGTCAAGATCAGTTTGTTTAAAAGTATTCTGCAGTTCCCTGTGATCGACCACACCAAACTTCAACCCTTCTATCTGGTTTTCAAAGCTCTTAATGTCATTCCTCCTTCTGACCTAACCACATTTATTTCCCATTCCAGACAAATATACATTGGTTTCTCTAATATCATTTTGTATGCTTCGGGTTGCCAATAAAAAAGAAAATCCACACACGTCCAATGGCTTTATTAACTGAAGAAGTCTGGAGAGACATAAGCTACAGGATTGATTAATTGAGTGTCTTCACAACATCAAGTACCCTGTTGCTTTCCCTCCTCTCTAACATCCCAGGCCCAACAGCCCATCCTCAGCAGGGAGTTCGTTCTCAGTATTAATCTCCTGTGCTCAAGGCATCGCAGGCAACAATGTCCAGTGCAAGAAGTGAAGGCATTTCTGCTTCTTGTTCTCTTTTCAACAAGAAGAGCTTTCCCAGAAGTCCCCACAATGTCCCTTCATAACTCCCTGGCTACTGTATCGCATGCCCATGCCCAAAGTTGGTAAGAGGAGAGGGACTACTATGGCTGTATAAAGAAGGGTAGGTACCGGAAAAGAAAATTGGTCTTTTCCAATCAAGAAGAAGGGGGAATGGCTCTAGGACAGGCCACCACAATATCTGCAATATCTCAGCTTATTCTTATCCCTCATTCCAATGTTTACGCCTTTGTTCTTGCTGTCAACATCTAACGCCTTCCTGCTTCCTTTCTAGTTATACAAATGCTTTCCATTCCTGAAGATCATAGAGATTTAAGAAAGAGAGCTTGACACTGAAAGGTCAAATAGCCAAGGTCACATAGCCAGAAAGAGGTCAAACTTGTATTAAAACTCAGAACTTTCTAACCCCAGATCATGTGTGCCCCTTCTGCCCTCTAAGGCCCACCTCTGTAAAATGTTGACATAATATTTTCTCAGTTTTGCTTCAAGATGACAACTTGATCCCATGCAATTAACTTCTTTCTCTCCAAAATTCCTAATATAATAATAAAGAAATAAAAAATATAGGGAAATATATATCAACCCTGGGAAACTTGGAAGGTTGGCATGTTGTGTAGATGGGACTGGATTAAGGGAAGAATTTACCAGTGGGCCAACACATTGGGAGTAATGGATGGGATTTCACAGAAGCTCCCAAGGTCAGAGCAGCTCAAAGTAGAAATAGGAAAGCTATGGGCCACATGGGAGAGAGAAAACTCAAATATTTCCAGAAGTATACAAGTACTTGTATATGCAGCAGAGAGAGACCAGTGGACATCACTGCCAGGCTCATCTTGGTGAGACAAAGGAGCTCAGAAGCAAGGGCATTGCCTCAGCAGACTTCTAACAAGGACAATTGTGATCTTGGAAGATGTGGGACAGGACCCATCATTTGCTACAACAAACATGGAAGAGAAAATACTTGGTCCAGCAATTTGCCCCCTGTCTCATGTGTGTCTCCTTTATAAAACACTCTATTCCTTCTAGTCAAATGAAGGAATATTTTTCATTTGTAAAATAATAGAAAATAAAAACTTTCCCTTGTGTCTTGAATTAAAATATTTAAACTGGGACCCACAGAGTCTCTGACATAGCAATCCCAGTAATGGCTAGGCTTAGCTATCAGAAAGAACAAATAGAAAAACTTACTGGGTGAAGAGAGAGAGTTAAGAGTTCAAAATATAAAGACCCTCTAAGGATTCAGAACAGAAAAAGTTTTAAGGGACTTCTTTTACAAAGTAAAGAAGAACAATATAAAAATCAGTGATTTGGATTTATAATAAAATTTGAAATGGCATTTCATTTCTAAAAAGAGAACCACCTAAGGTCAGGAAAGATTGTTTTCAGATGAAAAAATATACTGGAGCTAGGTGGCCTACTGCAGAAAACTAAACTAGAGAATTATAATGAGTTTTAGACATTTTCCCAAACTCATAGGAAACTGATAAAAAGATAAATGTCATGGGAAAATCAAGGTAGGGGACATGGAGGATGAATTTAGGTAACTACATATCTTAACTGTAAAACATCAGCTGGCCCCATTGCTCCTTGGAGATGTATGTGTATTTGACTTGGACTCTGCTATTTCCATGAACCAAGAAAGTCCAATGAAATCCCCTCAATTTCTGCTCCCTAGGAGTTTAAACTCACATGGCTTTTCTGGCACCAATTTCCATATTTTGTCTCTATTTCTTGCCACATCAAACTAGACAGGATTCAATTATTTTACCAGCTCCCACCAGAAGTCCACTCAGTAGGTTAGTATATTTGAGACTCATGATTATCTACTGTTTCAATGCCTTTCTCCCCTTTTTCCTTCTCCCATCTGTTCCTCACCCCTTCCCTTCAAAATTGCCCTCATTCACTCAGTCAGTAAACATCCATTATGCTGGCATTACAACAGTGCCCAAGACAGGCAAATCCCTGCCCTCATGGAGCTTACATTCTAGCGGAGGAATCAGAAAACAACAAACAGATACATAATGTCAGGTAGTGTATTAGTTGTCCAGGGCTACAGTAACAAATGACCACAATCTGGATGGCTTATAACAACAGAAATTTATTTTCTCAGTTCTGGAGGCTAAAAGTCTGAAATCAAGGTGTCGCCAAGGCCATAATCCCTCTTGCTTCTTCTAGCTTTTGGTGGTGGCCAGAAATTCTTGGCACTCCTTACCTTGTGACAGCATAACTACAATCTCTGCATCCATCTTCATATGGCCTCATTCCCTGTATGCCTCCTCTGTGTTTCTGTGTCACTCTCTCTTTAGAAGGACACCGGTCATTGTATTTAGGGCCTACCCTAATCCAGTATGGCCTCGTTTTAACTTGATGACATCTGCAAATGCCCTATTACCAAATAAGGGCACATTCACAGGGACCAGAGGTTAGGATTTTTATATGGGCTGAATGTGTCCCCCCAAAATTCATATGTTGAAGTCTTAATCCCCAGTACCCCAGAATATGACTGTATTTGGAGATAGGGCCTTTAAAGAGGCAATTAAGGTTAAACAAGGTCATTGGGGAAGGCAGTAATCCAATATGACTGGCAGCCTTATAAGAAGAGATTACGGGTAGCCGGATGGCTCAGTTGGTTAGAGCGCGAGCTCTTAACAACAAGGTTGCTGGTTCAATTCCCACATGGGATGGTGGGCTGTGCCCCCTGCAACTAAGATTGAAAATGGCGACCGGACTTGGAGCTGAGCTGCGCCCTCCACAACTAGATTGATGGACAATGACTTGACTTGGAGCTGATGTGCCCTAGAAAAACACACTGTTCCTCAATATTCCCCAATAAAAATTTAAAAAAAAAAAGAATAGATTAGCACTTAGACATGTATAGGGGAAGACCACGTGAAGAAAGAGAAGATGGCCATTGACAAACCAAGGAAAAAGTTGTCAGAAGAAACTAACCCTGCCTACACCTTGATCTTTGACTTCTATCCTCCAGAACTATGAAAAAATAAATTTCTGTTGTTTAAGCCACCCAGTCTGTGGTATTCAGCAAACTAACACCGATTTCAAAATATCTTTTGGGGGACACAGTTCAACCCACAATAGGTGGTGATAAGTGCTATGAAAACCAATAAACCAAAGGAAGAGGATAGTGGGAGGGAAGAGGTAGAGGAATTTGGTTCTCCCCGTCTCTAATTCCAAACTTGCTGAGCCAAAACTATGAAGGTGTGGAACAGAACAAAGAGATCTTTCTATAACTGGATCTACTTTCCTTGGAAGGCAACTGGAAAAAAAATAGCAGAAAGTTCTGTTACATTAAGTAATCACTGAGCACTTATTGTCAGGCACTGTGCCAAATTTTAATTGCATGCTCTCATTTGATCCTTATAACAACTCTATGCATTGAGTACTATTATTTTCTCCATTTTACAGATGAGAAAACAGAGGCTTAAGAGGGTCAAATGGCTTACCCAAGTCCAAATAGCTAGAACCTGGGCCCTGTAACCCCAAAGTCCCCTTCTCAATCACTATGCACATCAGCTCCTCTTTATGTGTAGATTATAAATGAGGACTTGGTATAGAGAATTACTCTTCGGCATCAAGAATTTCTTTCAAATGTAAGAGTTCTGTGTAACTGCATATCAGATATATGTATGACTTAGCATAGTTTCCCGTTTTCTGTTTTCAACTATGAAATAAATTAATGGAAATACCTGGTGTCCCTTCTTATATTACACATTAATGTCTTTTAGCCATGGAGAGAGACCCAAGGACTCATGTATTCTCAAAGTCAAAGTCAGGGCTTCTCCAAAGCCAAGCTCTTTTCAGATACTTTGCCCTCCTGTGACACAGCGATCCCAGACACAAGTCCTCACCACACTCTAAACTCACTGCGGAGCTATCGCTAGAGAAGGCAGATAACTTCAAAGAAAGGATTTCAATAATCAACCCCGTGCCCCCAAATTCCATTTACTAAGCAGTTTAGACTAAAAAAGAAACCTCAAGATGCAGCTGTCTTAGGGGATTCTTCAGTTGATTGCACAACTGTGCTACTGAAGAGGACTAGCGCAGACCAGACAACACTGAAATCCCGGACGTTACGGGTCTCCTTCAGGAAACACAAAGTTGGGCCCTCTAAAGAAGACAGTCACTCCAGAAATGAGACAAAACAGAAATCCTATACCAAAGACCTGGAAAATGGTCCCACCACCATGAAAAAACAGGAGTTCTCATGAAAGCAAAGGGAAAGGAAAATACAGGCAGAGAAGCTCATGGAATGAAGTGATGGAGCACCAGTCAGTTTCCAACTGGAGAAGGGGAGGAGGGCCCTCCATCCCAACACTTCCCACTGAGCAACATTTATAGCTATTACTTGCTTGTTGTTTATAGCAAGTCTTTATAGATGTCTTGAGAATACAACCAATATAGAAAAGGGCCTGTTGTTTTGGCTTTCTTACCACTAAGCTATTGATATTTGAGGAGAGTAACTGAACTTTTCAGTACTAACTTATTTTCTCTGTGAACTAGTATCCCCTGAAGAGAAGTGAGTTTTCAGGACATACACGAAAGTAACTGTAAATCCAGTGCCTAAATGGTGTTTGTAGTTTATCAGCCTCTGAGGGAGAAGGAGGCAGCCTAGCTGTAAAGCATTTCCTCTAGTTTAAATTTGCCCTTGCCTTGTCTTACACACATGAATGCACATCTTGCAAGTTGGCATTTTTTTTAAGAATGAGGACAAAGTGGGGGGGGGTTATTTTTGCAAACTAGTAAGTGACATTTTTCCAAGAGATGCATTGAAAAGTTGCTTCATCCCACACAGTCCAGCTGTTATAATCAGGTTGTTGAAATAATGAACAATATTAAGTAACAGAGTCAAAATCAGCCACTAAGACTCCCAACCACACATTTGGTCCCATGCAAATTAGAGCCTCATTCGGAATGAGGTGTTCCTTTCAGCCAGGGCCCCCACCCTCTAGCACAGTGTCCCCCTATCAGCACTATCAGGTTATTAGGGCAGCTGGGAAAAGCATGGGTCAGTGTTCCCCCCCAGCATATTCCACCAGTGGAGAAAAATTAGTCTCAGTCTTATATCTCTGATGTTTTCCTTCATGCCTCAGCTGCAAAGTGGCCAGTGTCTGAGTTAACAAAACAGCATTTCTGACAGACTACACTTTTCATCCAGACAGACCACTATTAAGAGTCCCACCCTTCTTCTGGCGACGTGATCAGTTCTCTGTGAGTTTACTGTGAGTAAACTCACAGAGAGTTTACTGCGTTCACTCAGCAGCTATATCTTAAGTGCTTGTTATGTGGCAGGCCCCGTGCTGTAGTTTAGGGCTAACTATGCTATCATCACCCCTAATCATGTGGTCCCTGAACCTCAGAGAGCTGACCTTTCAGTAGGAGGGATGGCCGGTTGGACAAGCAACTACAACAACGTGGACTGTGGTGAATGAGGTTCAAGTGGTCATCAAAGCACATACCCAGAGCAGCTAACCTCTTCTCCCTAACCACAGAGGAGCCTTTCTTAGAGGAAGTGCTCCTAAATTGAGACCTGAAGAATGAGTAGTAATCATCAGATGAAGGTGGCAGGAAGAGTGGTCCATGCAGGGGTAATGACATAGGTGAAAGTTCAGAGGAGGCGCGCAAGTAACTTGCAGTCATTTAAAAAAGTTCACTGGGTCTGAAGCACGCTGTTAAAAGGAGCCATGGATTACTATGGGTCCTTGAACAGCTCATTCTCCTACTCTCTATGGTGTTTGTTTCCTCAAACTTCAGAGTGTCTCCTAATCCAACACTCATTACCTCCCCCTTAACTCTCAGAACATGATATCATTTATAATTCTATAGACAAAATAGAGGCTACCAGACAGGAACTCCCTCAACTTTCTCTTACCAAACATGGAAACCTACATATTTCTGTGCCCATTCTGAGTATTTCCCCCAACCTGACTTTTTACAGTTAGGTTGAGACATGTTTCCTCTGTAAGTAAGGCCAATCCCTTGATAGTTTGGATCCCATTTTCTTCTGTCCCTCCCTAGAAACTTACTTTTCCATGATTCCTTCTTTCTCTTATATATTGAACCAAATAGACCATTCCTATAAGTTTTGAAACATGCTCAAGTTTCCTCATTAAAAAAAAATACAAAAACAAAAACCTCCTTCTATCCCATATCCTCCAAGTAAATAGGGACCTATCCCCATCTTCTGCTTCATAGCAAAAATTCTCCCAAGAGTTGTCTATACTTGTGATCTCCATCTGTTCACCTCCTAAGCATTTTCCAATTCATTCTAACCTGGTTACTACATCTCCACTCCACTATGTGGCTTATACGAAAGTCACAAATGACCTCCATGCTGCTAAACCCAAAGGGGACATTTTTCAGTCTTCATCCTCTTTGATGTCTCAAGAATATGTGAACAATTTTTTTTTAATACTCTGTCCTTGGCTTCCACAACACACTCCTTTCGCCTGTTTCCTCTTACATTTCTATTCATTCCTTCTAAGTCTCCTTTTCATAGTTTATCCTCTATCAAGCCATTAAATGTCTGACTTCTTCAAGATGTGGTTTGGGACTCTCCTCTTTTCTTCCCAGTGTTCTCTATATGAAATCATAACCATGACTTTGATTACCATCTTTATGTAAATAATTCATAAATTTATTATCTCCAGCCCGAAGCTCTCTGGTAGGTTCCAAACTTGTGTATACATACATCTGCCTACTTGAGATTTCACTTAGTTATCTCAAATGCACCTCAAACCCTACATTTCTAAAAATGAACTCATAACTTCCCATGCCCTTCCTTCTATAAACAAACACACACTCAAATATGTTCCTCTTCGAGCATTTACTACCTCAACAAATGGTTCCACCATCTATCCATTTTCTAAACCAGAATTAGAGAAATTATCTTTTACATTTCCCCTTCAATCCCTGCTTTCAACTTATTAGTGAATCCAATTAATTCTGCCTCGAACATGTCTCTTGAAACCATACCTTTCTCATTATTTCAGTTGCTACCTTCCTAATCCAAGCTATCGCCATCTGTTAACTAGACTATTATAGTGATCTACACATTAACCTCACTGCATCCCTTGCTCCATAGATTTATCTTTTCTAAACACAAATCAGAACTCCCAGTGCTGGCCAAGTTGAAATATGCCCACTACAGTCTCTCTCTCTCCAAATGATTACAACTAAATACTTGTAATACAGTGATTACAACTAAATACTCTGGATACAAAAGGCAACTTCCTGAGGACTCTGCAAAGTAAACAACAGCAAGAAAGTTTGGGAGATAAGTCAAAATTTAAAGAAGAAACCTATATGATAGTGAGTTTCCACATATTTTTCCCTCTCACCTTCCCCAGCTTTGACACCAAGTTACAAAACCGTACAGTGGATGCAGGCAGTGAGACCTCTGAAAGAAACCCCATATTCCTGACCAGAGGACCAGGAAAAAGGGAGCTTTCAAGTGGAAAAGAATAGGAGTATTCCTATATGTTTTTCTTCTTTCTCTTTGCTTTTCTCTATGGAGGACCTCAGTCATGGAACTATGTGTTGGCATTATAGATAGCCAAAACTCCAACAGAAACTCTGTCTTTCTAGAGTGAAGAATTAGAAAAAGTGGGGAAAAACTCTCTCTCTCTCTCTCTCTCTCTCTCTCTCTCTCTCTCTCTCTCCCCCCTCCCTCCCTCCCTCCCTCCCTCTCCACTTGTCTCATGGCAGTTTCACTCATACAGAAACATATGGTAGCAACACAGGAAATTAAAACTTCAAGAGAAATGCTAACTTTCTGAGCAAATGACCAGAAAGATGAGCCTCTGAGATCCACAGAGTATGGGAAGGATCATAGAAAGAAAAGAGCTAGAGAAAGGGATTCAAAGCAGCTAGGATGTGGAAGACTTGAATAACATTATCTATCAACTTGATCTAATTGACATTTATAAATCACTCTAGCCCAAAACAGCAGATACTACTGTATACCTATTAGAAGAGTTAAAATGAAAAGTCCTTTGATATTGGTCTTGGCAGTATTTTTTTTGATATGACACCAAAGTACAAGGAACAAAAGCAAAAGTAAACAAGTGGGACTATATCACAACTAAAAAGCTCTGCACAGCAAAAGAAACATCAACAAAATAGAGGCAACCTATGGAATGAGAGAACGTATTTCCAAACCAAATGTCAGATAAGGGGTTAATATCCTAAATATATAAAGAACTCATACAACTCAATAGCAAAAAGACATAATCCATTTAAAATATGGGCAAAGGACCTGAATAGACATTTTTCCAAAGAGGACATACAAATGCCCAACAGACGTATGAAAAGATGCTCAACATTACTAATCATCAGGGAAATGCAAATCAAAATTACAATGAGATATCACGTCACACTTGTCAAAATGGCTATTATCAAAAAGTCAGCAAATAACAAATGTTGGCAAGGATATAGAGAAAAGGGAACCCTTGTGACCTGTTGGTGGGAATGTAAATTGGTGTGGCCACTATGGAAAACAGTATGGAGGCTCCTAAAAACATTAAATATAGAACTACCATACAAACTACCAATTCCATTTCTGGGTATTTATCCAAAGAAAATGGAAATACTAATTTGAAAAGATATATACACCCCTATGTTGACTGCAGCATAATTTACAATAGCCAAGATATGGAAGCAACCTAGGTGTCCAATAGACTAATAGATAAAGAAGATGTAAGATATTTATATTATATTATATTATATATATATATATATATATATATATATATATATATATATATATTATCAGTGTAAAATTACATCAGTATAATTTTAATACGTTTTTTTCCTTTCTTAAAATGTGTATACATTTTTTTCGCACCCTCTGTGTGTGTATGTGTGAGATATATATATATATAAAATCACACAATGGAAAATTACTGGGCAATAAAAAAGAATGAAATCTTGCTATTTGTGACAACATGGATGGACCTAGAGAGTATTATGGTAAGTGAAATACGTCAGACAGAGAAAGACAAATGCCATATGATTTCACTTATATGTGGAATCTAAAAAGAACAAATAAAACAGAAACAGGCTCATACTGTAGATACAAAGAACAAATTGATGGTTGCTAGACGGATGTGGGTTAGCAGGATGGGTGAAGAAGGTGAAGGGAATAAGAGGTACAAACTTCCGGTTCTAAAATAAGTAAACCATGAGGGTGTGGCGTACAGCACCAGGGATAAACAATAAGAACATAGTAATAACTTTGCACAGTGATCGAGGGCTACTAAACTTATCAGGGTGATCACATTGTAAGGCATATATGTATTGAATCAATATGTTGTACACCTGAAATTAATATAATATTGTATGCCAACTATACTTTAACAAAAAATTTTAAGTAAACTTTTAATCTAACCATAAGAAATGACGAGAAGACAGAAATGCTAACAGTAAAAATTCTAGTGAGCCAATCCCTAGAAAGATGGGTCCCTTTTGCTGTGTTTCCTTGGTTACCACTAAAAATTGGTGAAAGACATTTGGTAACAGTCAGGTTTAATGGAAAAGATGTGACAAGACTGAACTTACCTCAGATAGAGTTAGACAGATACTGTCAATTTCATAGTTCTGCCCTTCCCAATTTGTACATTTCACCAATGCACAAATGACTTAAAGATGCATAAAAATTTGGCTTCCATATTGCACTCCCATAAATGCTAGACAACTATAAATTAATACAGATTATCACCTCATCTGGTTTTCTAATATTGCTCTCCTAAGGCATTTTAGAGGGTCAGTGATTTTTCAATTCCTTAAATCATTCCTGCCAACACAATAAATTGCTAGAAGCCTAAATCTGCCATGTTTCTGTCCTTGATGAATATGTAAATCTTTCCAAACATATTGATTTTATCCTTGTAAAAGCAGAGCGTACTGTCCAGCATTCTGTAAGGTTCTAAGTCACACTGTGTGACAGGAATTTTAAAGAGAGATGCCACTGCTTTGCCCATCACTATCGTCTCTCCCTTCTAAAGGGAGAAATGAAATGGTCCTGGACAGTGTACCAGATCACACCTTGGAATACAGCAAAGGTACTGGCCGTTCTTTTAAGAAGACTTCATGATTAAGAGCCCACGTGACACACAGCACTGTGATACTGTGGACAACTGAACTGCTGAATTTGGAGGCAGAATTGAAGGTTGATTAGTGTCTGTTTCCTCTTTGGATAAAGAAAGGTGATGCTAAGGTGTTCTTTTTCCTGCCTTTCCCAGAAAGATGAAAGAAAAGGCAGCATAGTTAACAACTCTCCCAGCTCCATTACTCCTGACCTAGCGTCTGAGAGAGGTAAATGATTTCACTGATTAGAAAATGAATCTTGAAAATGCAAGAGCTGCACAGAATAGTGGCTCAGAATTGCACAGGTATTTGAATGAATGCTGGAGCATAAATTCATTTCAAATTACCCCTTGTGAAAATGTACTATTAAAGATGTGTGTTTTGGTCCAATGATCATAATTGATAATATCATTAAATACTCTTTCATGGTACTAAATTCAAGA
The DNA here is from genome assembly GCF_036562045.2 of Rhinolophus sinicus. NCBI lineage: Eukaryota > Metazoa > Chordata > Mammalia > Chiroptera > Rhinolophidae > Rhinolophus > Rhinolophus sinicus. The sequence goes on along the minus strand of NC_133768.1, from coordinate 19,682,509 downwards.
ATAGTCTGGATACTTAAATATGCATATTTTTAAAAATTAGAAATCTAGCTCAATTCACACCAATCCATAGGGATAGGTATGCCTTATTTGTACAAATGAGCCCCTTTTTTTGGTTGAGGAAGTTGTATCTTAATAATATAACGAAGTTGAAGAAAAGCTGTAAGAGTGAAATGTTGATAGTAATGGCCATACTGACATTTTTATAATATATTGGCTGTGATAATATGGGGAATTAGTTGCTCCCTGGGTATAAGGTAGATACTGTGAGAGGTGCATTAACTTGTTCAGTCTACGAGTGTACCATTTAGTAAATTGTAGCTCCAGGGCATTAAATAACATCATAATGGTCAGCAACAAAGTTAGGAAAATGGCAAATGCATTAGCTTCTGTGCTGAGAGTACTTCACTCACCCCATAAAACCTGGCCCAATGTGCTGAGAATTAATAATTTGGTACACAAAATCTGTGCATATATACCTTTTTGCTGTACTGAGACCAATATTCCCTTTAGTAGACATTTCCACATATAACACCTAGGAAAGACATTGGACCACAAATGTTGAACAAAAGATGGTTAGAATTAATGGATATTGTTTCTGTTCTGTCTCTATCAGTCATCCCCTCTTCGTCTTCCCTCCTTTGTGGAGGAAGCTACAGCTTACTTTCTCAGGATTCTTTCCTCATTCAGTGAGGACTTAACCCTAAAGGATGAACCAGGTACAAACATAAACCAACAAAGCCACAAAGAAAATTCAGGAGGATACCAGCAGCAGTTGTGCTGCTTGCCTTAATTAAAATTATTATGTGTACACTGAGACAGATACCAGGTCACTGTTATTTCATGGTTTACCGATGAATGTCAAATAAATATAAAACAAAGATAAAATACAGCTCAGATGAATAAAAAAGAAGATAAAGAGGAGTAAGATTGCAAATAAGAAATACATTTGTGACAGTCTTGATACTGAAGTTATATGGGTGGCCTAAATTAGGGGTTCAGATGAGAAAACCAAGACTAGCAATGGAGCTGTAGAGTCAGAATTCTAATGCAAGATGGAGCCTCAGGGAGCCCCATTTTCAATCCTGTCATTTATCAAACGAGGAAGCTGAGGCCCAGAAGGGCAGAACAACTTGTTCAAAGTCATATGGATTATCAGTTAGATTGACACAGTGATAAGACAAGAAGCCCATATTAGTTCTGTCTTTTCCTCTTTAGCATTAAACAATGGTAATGAAATGCATAAAGTGAGGAAATTGGTTCCTGGTCCTAGAGAAGTTGAGCTGTTCTTCTGATAGAGTTTGAAGAACCTCATCTCCTTCAAGGGCTTTTTCGCTTTGTCCCATACCAGAAAAAGCAAAAAACAAAAAGCAAAAAAACAACAAAAAATGTGCATAACATCTCGATTTACACATATCTTTAAAACACAATTCCCGTGTACTAGTAAATTCCTTGAAATGAACTCAACTGCTGTATGAGACAATGCCGTTTTATGGCTTTGTTGCTATTCTGTGTATTTAGCCCAGGAAAACAAACAATACTGTTATGTGAACAGAGCCACCAGATTGCATTATTTAATACTCCTAATAGACGAGAGTCATTTTTGAAAGTGGCATCTGGCCAAGACTACAGGTCTCAAAGAGTGTCTCAACTGTGCTCAATCACTGTGTCTCCCTCTATTAAAAAACCGTATTGAGATTTCTAGAACCCACAGCAATCAATCTGCTTGATTAATGAAATTTTTTTAAGCTTTTGTTTTCCTGGCACTGGCTCTCAAAAAAATTAGATGCTCATTTCCTCCTCCATTTGTGCTTGCTAGGAAACAGAGAGAGAATTTGGTGATAAATATTTATTATCTTCCAACTCCTGTCTCCCTTATGGTGAGGTTATTGCTTTATTCAGTTCCCGGGCTAAGAAAAATGTCTGCCGTGTCATTAATAATAAACAAAGCTGGAATATGTGTGCAATAATGAATTAAGCTCATCCCAGCCCATCTGTGCATCACCATTCACAGGAATCTTGTCAAATGAAGGTTCTGCAGAATCCACAGGTTCTTGGTCCTCTCATTACGGAAGTACTCTGTGGGAGGAGGTGAGTTAAGTTGAAAAATATTATTATACAAAGTAAGCAACCTCTTTTCCCAAAGAAGTATCTGGCAATGAAGCAAAATTCTAGCTATTGTTGCCCCAGGGTTGAGGAGGGAAAAAAGGAAAAATCACCAAGGCTCATTTGATCTTGGAGAATCAACAGAGCAGCCTTGCTATGGAAATGAAGCAGCTGAAGAGGGGCATGGATCAGTCTGGGCTTGTTCGCTTTTTCCATCTCTTGACCAATTTAAAATGGTTCCCTCAATGTGCGGCTGAGCTTTCCACCAACTTCTTTGTAAAAATTTCACTAACAACATTGCTACTGTTTCTCTTCATTAATCGTTCTCTAGCAAACAGCACTGTATTTATTATTCTGACAATAAATTTGTGTTCTCTTCTAGAAAAAGTCTTCCACATTTCTTTGCACTTACTGCTAACAAAACAGATGGCTTAAGTCCATGCTTTTCAAAATTTAATGAGCACACGAACTGCCGAAGAATCTTGTTAAAATGCAGATTCTGATTCGGGAGTTCTGAGATGGGACTGGACATTCTGCATTTCTAGCAAGCTCTCGAGTGACGCCAATATTGCTGTCTGCAGACCTTCCCTTGAGTAGTAAGACCCTAAGTGATTCTTCTCTCCCTGTGGAACTTCAAAGAGTCCAGCAAAAACTATAAAGTAGGAAGCACACAAAAACAGACAACCTTTCAAATATTTTAAAAAAGAGATGAATTTGATGTTTTCATCCAGGGTTTCTGCTCAACATGTTGTTTCTCTTGAAAGTATAAAACCCTGTGACCAGACACACAGGTCCTGCAAGCGAATGAAGTAAATATCAAAGTGCCCGTGCGAATGGTACTGCTATAAAAGGGTTCTTCTACTGTTTGTTGTAGCTGTGCCTTCTCCTCATCTAGATGGGGCGCTCCCTGAAGCTACAAGAGACATCTTAATAGGCCCTCACTTAACATATTGTCAAACTCAATCCAATCAACCTACCTACTGTAAGATTGTCATCACGCTGAGCACTGGAGATGCTGAAAGGAGTAAGAACACATCAGCATGCTCTCAGGGTTTAGCAGTAAGTATAATATTCTCCCTGAATCATTTAAATATAGCATTGCTTCAATAGCTAAATAAAGTCAACACCAAGCAGGCAAGATCAGCTTAGGATACAAAGGTAAATGTATTTATTTCCAATGCTAATACTTTAAATCCACATCTTCTCCTATGTAAACACCACACGATTTTTTGAGGACTTTGGAAAATGTAAATAAACTTCAAGGACCACAACTTTTTTGTGAATGCAATGTCTTTTATACACCAATAAGTGATAGAATTTCAACTGACCAGATGTAAATAAATGAAAAAAATGAAAATAACAAAAAGCGTATTCTTAATTCTTAAGAAGGTTTGACAGCTCTGTAATATGGATGAATTCTATACCACTGGAGTGGAAAGCTTTCACAAACAATCAAAAGAAAGATGTTTTCTCTGACTTAATACTTAGCAGTCGAGTCACACCAAGGTTAAAAATATAATTTCCATATTCCTTATCTAAGGAGACTCAATCAAGCAAGACTCCTTTCAACCCTCATTGGGACAGGAAGGAACAGATGTAAAAACATCTGCCCCGCTTCAAAATGATGAAAACACCACTGTGATATCAAAGACAGCTCTGGGTCACTCCACAAAAGTCTCTAGTCTCAACATGAAAGTGTTCTATTGACTGTCATTGTGGTGAAAATCAAGAATGATACAGACTAACAGTTTAATTAACAACCTGAAAACCTAGCTATTATTCTTCTCTGTTCCATCTCACAGTATTATCACTGATATCCCTAACTGATGCTTGCTTGTGTGCCTTTTGAGGGACTGAAAAAATGCACGAATACTTGACATTTTTGGTGCAGCAACAGTGACATCCAGTGGGTAGCAAGATTAACCCCGAAATTCTATGTAAACTCAATGAATGAGGGTTAGGATATCCCCAAAAACGTTTTTGGTTATTCATGGTCACTTAGTACAAGAAACATACATTTTTAATTCCCTCGGGATAACAATCGATTTAGTTGTTATAGTAGTTAATAGACCAAGCAAAGTTGCATCTTGTCTAACTAAGACACTGCTATAGTTTCTTCCCAAGTCAATGCCACTCACTGCAACAAAAGAAACTATAATCAAAGGTCTTATTAAATTAATTTTACAAATAACATTCTTTCCACATTTGCTTAGGTTCTCAGTAAGTTATTTAATTTAACACAGTTTACCACTTGAAATTCTTCCCATTACCAAAAACTTCCTAAAATTCAAATGAAGAAATGTAATTATTAGGTTTTCTGTATGTATATTTTCTTTACTTATAAATATATCTGTATATTTAAATATACATATTTAAGATAAATCTACATCTCTTGTTGAGTTGATGGCTAATTATAGAACACAATGTTCATGCATTTCCAGACTTTATTTCAGTAATCTGTTTCTATCACTACCACATGCCGTTGCTTGCATTTCAGTTTTAAGTCACTAAGTGTACTTCAAGCTAACTTCTGGCAAATAGACACCACACAAGTATAACAGCTTTGGAAAAAATAATTGCTCCACTGATATGGATCCCTCAGGCTTAGTGGAAAAAAGTTAATTACCTAGATCCTGAGAACCTATCAGAAGAGACATCAATGTTGCTGAAATTCCTCTGAAAGTAGAACTAGATTGTAAGCTATTTTGTGAAGGAAAAGAAAGAGACCAGTGAATCTGGTTCATTAGTCCAAATGGGCTTCCTATGCAAGAAAGAATGCAGGGGCTCTGAAACAAAATAGAGTACTCAGCAATTTATCTGTGTGCACCCCAAAAAAGTGATCCATCAAAAAACAGGACTGAATCCACCGAATAGAAAAACTAAAATCTATATAGTTTCAAAAGCAGCAGGAAGCCCAGAATTCCTGGTTCTACTATTAACACAGGCTTCACGAGGCATTGGAACAGATCCATCAAATCTTTTAGATGAACCAAATGACACTGAATGATGTACATGCAAAAAAAGGAAAGAAACTCAGAACAATGCATAGAAACACAAAAATAAGCAGGTCACTCCCAAGACACTAGTTTGCTAAGCCCACACTTTCCAATATGGCAGCCACCAGCTAGCTACCCAAGGCTACAGAGCCTGTGAAATGTGGCCATTCCAAATTGAGGTATGCTGTAAGTATAAAATACACACCAAATTTTAAAGACTTAGTATGAAAAAATATATAACTAATAATTAGTATATGGATTACATGTTAAATTGATAATACATTGGATGCATTTAGTTAAGTAAAATATATTATCAAAAGTATTTTGCCTGTTTCTTTTTACTTTTCTAATCTGGCTATTAAAAAGATTAAAATTACATATGTGGTTTGCATTACATTTCTATTAGTGCTTCTCTGAGCAAATATGCAAGAATGCACATGTTACTTCACATATAAAGCTCCATCATCATTTTATATACCACCCCACTGTAATATATTTGTCTAGACTTTGGGTGGTGAGCATACAATGCAATACACAGATAACGTATTACAGAATTACACACTTGAAACTTATATAATGCTATTAACCAATGTCACCCCAATAAATTTTATTTAAAAATATAGTTATCTGATCCTCAACTGTCCTGGCCTTCTCTATTGATTTTTCAAATTCACATGCATGATTTAAATATATTTTAAATTAATGATTACAGTTTCTGCTACTACCCATTGGTCATATAGGCACACTATAAATAGAGAAGCATAATTCAGTGGTGAAATTTGCAGAAATCTGAAGCCAAACTGGCAAATTCAAATCCCAGGTGTGCCCCTTACTAACTGTGTAACTATGGGCAAGTCACTCAAATATTTTCATGGCTTTGTTTCCTCAAATGCAAAATGAGAATAACAATGGGATTATTGAGGGGATAAAACAAGTTAATATATTAAATCATTCCCAACAATCAGAAAACACTATTTTTAATTATATAGTTAATTTACTCTTTAGGGTTGACAGCTTAAAAGAGAACAATGAACATCTGATATATTCAAATATTCTTGGAACTTTAAAGAAGCATTAACTACATATATCTTTAAATATGATTTATGTATATAGTAATCTTTCCTAAAGAAATTAGTCATGGGGAGAAAGGCTCTTTCCTTTCTGTCTGGCTGCAGCCATCAGGTAAGCCAAGATGGGCGCTTACAAGTACATCCCGGAGCTATGGAGGAAGAAGCAGTCTGATGTAATGCACTTTCTTCTCAGGGTGTGCTGGGGGCAATACCACCAGCTCTCTGCGCTCCACAGCACACACATCCCACCTGGCCCCATAAAATGCACAGGCTGGGATACAAGGCCAAGCAAGGTTATGTCATATATCGGATTCGTGTGTGCCATGGTGGCTGCAAACGCCCAGTTCCTAAGGGTGCGACCTATGGCAAGCCTGTCCATCACAGCGTTAACCAGCTAAAGTTTGCTCGAAACCTTCAATCTGTTGCTGAAGAGCAAGCTGGATGCCACTGTGGGGCTCTGAGAGTCCTGAATTCTTACTGGGTTGGTAGAAATTCCATGTGCAGAATCTTTGAGGTTATCCTCATTGATCCATTCCATAAAGCTATCAGACAGATCCTGACACCCAGTGGATCACCAAACCAGTCCACAAGCGCAGGGATATGCGAGAGCGAACATCTGCAGGGAGCAAAAGCCGTGGCCTTGGAAAGGGCCACAAGTACCACCACACTATTGGTGGTTCTCGCTGTGCAGCTTGGAGAAGAAGCAATATTCTCCAACTCCACTGTTACCTCTAACATGAGTAATGTTTGTAAAATTCTCACCTAATAAAAAATTTAGGACAGTCATGTTTGCTTAAAAGTGTTAATTTGTCTGTTAAAGCTAGTTGTCTGCAGACTGTTTCATAAATGAATTGTCAAATTATGAAAGTTAAAGTTCAATAATGTTTGAAGACTGTAAGTGATGGTGTATCTTGTTTCTTACAAGATAAATACTTTTGTCTTTGCTTTATCTTATTGGGGAGCTGATGTCAGTGTTTAAAATGTTGTGTGGTGTAATAGGTGTAAAATCAATTCTGTGAAAGGAGTGCAGAACTAGCCACGTGGACTTGTTGGTGTATGTGATGAAACCTACAGCTTTACGGGGATAATGCTGTTGGTTTACTCTCAAGGGGCTGTTTTTTGGAGTTAGGCAAGGACAAATATTGTAAATTGCATTTTGCTTGGAAATGTGAAGGGTATCCTAATCCATTGTCAGTATCATATGGGAAAAAAATGAAAGTATATTAAGGGGCTCACATTTTTAGATTTAACCCGATATTCTGTTTACATACCTGCTGGTTCTGAAAGGAGAATAATTTAAAAGAATGCCACCATTATTAGGAAAATTGAACAATCGTGTTGCAAGGGGGTTCTCTTACAAGTGAAACAAATCCTGGTTAACCTACACAAAGTTGGCTTGGTCTCCACAATACTAGTGAACTTCACAAGAGGTGGAGGCTCCTGATTCAATCCCATGTCTCCATGGGCTCTGTAGAATACTGAACTTCGTGCAAAGTAGTAATGGTAGTTACACGGGTCTGTATTGAAACTGAAGAAAACTGAACATAAAGTAAACGAGAATTATTAGCCTTAAGGTCGTAATGTTAATTTGTGACTATTATGAACACTCTAACCACCTTAGGGGAAAAACTAGTTGGCTTTATTTAAAAGTACTTCATTGGCTTAGTGCAATGAGTTTTACAAGTCATCATGGGTCAGCTTGCTTTATCCATTATTCCCATAAGTCTACTGAGAAAAGTCATGGTGTCAATACAAGTTCATGGTTTCCAATCTAACCTTATACATTGTCTAGTTATTTTTTCTCACCCCTACACAGACTACCCTCCAATTCCTTACCTTCCACAAAATTTCCAGGCTGTCAGTTGTGCCCACCTTAATGTTAAAGCATAGACTAGGCTTCTGTTTCCCAGGGTGAATTAGAGTGTGTAGGAAACACAGGAGAGGAATTGCCCCAATTTCCAATTCTGGGTTTGCTGACTTAAGAGTAGGTAGTTTGATTCTAAAATCTAATTGCTGGTTTCCGTGAACCAATTTTTCTATTTTCTTCAGGGGTCTTAAAAGGCTCAGTTAAATGATTTCCAGAAAACATATAGCAGACTCATAAAGCCTCTTGAGACCTAAATTCCTTTCCACTCAAAAATCTTAAACCACTTATTTTGTGTGTAGAGGTTGTTCAACTAAAGGAACAAATGTCTATTAAACTTAGAAAAAAAGAAATTAGTCACTTACAATATTGACTATTTCTTCCTTGTTTTCCTTTTTAAGAAAATCCATAATATGCTTTCTTCAGTCACTCTGGAATTTTTTCCTACTTTCCCTTTCCTTTGGTTAATCTCTTGTAAACATGTTTTCCCTCCCCATTACCCAGAATTCAAAGTTCAGTCATTTGGACTCTTCATTCTTCCATCCAGGTATAGAAAGCAGTTTCTTTCTATTCTTTCCCTTCCATTCCTAAAAATCCCTCCTTCCTAATCACATCCACCATTTTTCAGATGTGGTCCAAGTTCCATCTCTCCCACAAGGCCTTCTCCATCCATGTGAGCCTGCATTATTTTTCTCCTTAAACTCTCTCATTGTTGCCCATTCATTCATTCAACTAATGTTTATTGCCTGCCTACATAGGAGAATCAGCCTTCAGGGATACCAAGAAAAATGAAATACACATGAACTCCCCTTCTCATGGAAATTACAGTCTGAATGGCAAAACAGACATCAAATAAGTCCCCATAAGAGAGATGAGTGTCATGAGATATAAGCCAGGGAGCTAAGAAACTAATTTACCCACATGCCCATGTTCGCTTCCCTCACCAGACTGCAACCACTATGTCTTTTATTTCCTTAATAACCCCTCCAGCATCCAGTATACTTCTAAGCACATAGTAGGAGTGTAAATGCTAGTTGAACAAACAAGTATAAACAATATTTTTACTATTTATTCTTTCACATTACTTACCATTTGACTCTCTAAGGTTCAGCTTTACCCTTTATTATTGCATGATATACAGGATAGATCATTCCACTCAGATGATCTAAGCTAGATCCCAGCACCCAAACCCACCAACTGTATATTTACATCTGTCAGCCAAAGTGTGTGCAAATATAACATACTGGTATTTTGAGTCCATTCCTGAAACATCTTCACCTCTTTAGAATTCAGCAACTTTTCCCCAAGGTCCTTTTCTTATATAACTTTAAAAAAATTAACCCTAATTCCATAACCCAAATATAATTACTGTTAACATTTTCATGTAGATCTTATCAGTCTTTTTCCTTGCATATATGTACATGCGTTTTGCTTTCTAAAATTGGGGTCTTATGATACATACATTCTTATAATCTAATTTTCATCTAATATATAATGAATGCTCTTCCAAATCACTGAATCATCATCTATGCGATGATTTTTAGTGATCGCATAATATGGATAGAGAGTAATTTTGAGCATTAGCTTTCCTTTTACTCCATAGTTTTCTATTTTTCCACTGTGTTCAGCTCCTTATCAGCTCTTTCTCGAGCTTTAGGACAAAGGAGGAAGTAGATAACAGTAAATCAAGATTCACTTCCTCCTTCTACTCCTCAGTTTAATCCAAGGTAAAACAATATTTCACCCCTAAAATTTGATTTCCCAGCTTATAGCAAACAGACTCTACAGCACTCTTCTCTAGCTGTCTTCATTCATGTTCCTTCATTATCAAATGAGATGATGGCTATGGAGGCACTTTGAAAAGTATTTAATGATACAAGATTTGAATAATAAATAAATGACTTTTCTGAGTTTAATAAAATGGCATGTTTAAGATGCAGTGCTAAAAATAACAACTGGTCACAAAGCCAATGTGTATAGTATAATCCTATTTGGGGGAAAATTATCTATTTTACATAGATATTTTGGCAGTCTATACCACAAGATGTAACGATTATTCCTGGTTTAGAACACGTGGTGAACTCTAGTTTGTTTGTTTGTTTTCTTTGTTTACATGTAATTCCTTCCATAGCTGCTTTATTTGTATAAAAAGAAGAATTATTTTGAAGCATTGTCTACATATGATTTTGTGATGCTGTTGTTTATTTTTCTAACTTTATGTATTATATCATCTCTTTATTTCTGTGCTTCTACTCTGACACCTATCAAAATGATGTTCTTAGTTTTAATTCTAAACATTGATTGGATTAGTTTCCTAGGGGTGCCATAACAAGTTACCACAAACTGTATAACTTAAAGCAACAGAAATGTATTGTCACACAGTTCTGGAGGCTAGAAGTCCGAAATCAAGGTGTTGACAGGACCGTGCTCTATCAAAGGTTCTAGGGGAGAATTTGTTCCCCATCTTTCTCTCTTTCTGGTGTCACCAGCAATCCCTGTCATCCCTTGATTTGCAGCTGCATAACTCCAATTTCCGCATTCATCCTCACATGTCACTCTTCCTCTGTATCTTCACATTGTCTTCTTTAAAGACACCTGTCGTACTGGATTAAGCGTCCACTCCACTCCAGTATGGCCTCACCTTAACCGATCATATCAACAACAACCTTATTTCCAAATGAAGTCATGTTCTGAGGGACTGGGAGTTAGAACTTCAACATATGTTTTTGAAGGACACAATTCAACCCTTAATACTGTTCAAGGAATTTTGTTTTCAATTTTTATTTTAAAACCTATACATGTTAAATAAATTATACCCTTAGTTGTTTATATGTCTTGCTTTTCAAAAACTGATATAGTAAATCACTTGAATAGGTCTCAACTTCTCAGAACACCATTCCAGAAGTGTTGCTACAACAGTGTAATTCATCATCTCTGCAAAATACATTGGAAAATTATCATCTATCCAGAATGAGTTCGAAAACGAAAAGCCCCATGTATTTGAACCATTTATCAATGCCCTGCCAGGAACAGATACAGCTCTTCTGTCACTTGGGAGACTGAACATTTCATAATGCAATGCCTTATGAATTTGAAACAGATTAACAAAACATTTTTTTCTTCTTTTACCAAGACTAGAATTTGTTGTTCAAACCCATACTAAAGTATCACAAGAAATAAAACACATTTTTTCCTTTATTTTATGCTCTAGTGAGAAACAGTTTCTTGCAAAGAAATAGTGGAGAACCACAGCCCTTAAGTAATCAAGATGAGCTCTTGAAGAGCAAAAAGCTACTAGTCTAAAAAGCAGTGGATCCACCACACTGTGAACAACTCCTAAGTGTATTTGAGCAATCTTTTGAAAAAGTACCTTTTCATGTACAGCTGATGATGATCGTGATCATTCTCTGAAAAAGTGAAATCCCAACAAAAAGATACCATTTGAAAAAGTATAAAAAGCCAGAATAAAAATTGTCATAGTGTTATTTCAAAAACTGAGGTTACCATTCCTTTTTCCCAAAAGACAAAATTTTCTCATGATGGCCTTGGTGACCTGTAAGTGATAATGTTGAGTGGTTGAGATCAATCCCAGAGCAGGTCTGACTGGTAAGACTTCAACCTGTTGGATTATTTCACTAAGAAATACAACCACTAAGATTTAAATATTCTGCAATAATAATACCTCAGTTAGCCACTGACACATTAATGCTTCATAACAAATATCTACACAAATATCAATGGCATTCAACAATAAGCATTTCTTTCTTGCTCGTGCATCTATGGGGCAGTTGGGTTTTACTGATAATGGCTGGGTTCAGCTGTGATTCAAAGCTATGAGTTAGGTCCAGATCTGTTCCACATATCCCTCTTCCTCCTCAGACAAGAAGCTATCCAAAGCATATTCTTCTCATGGTAGAAAGGCAGGAGTTCAAGGGGGAAAAATTAGTTACATAAGTACGTTTCACATCTTTGCTTGCATCATACATCCCATTCACCTAAGCAAGTCACATAGCCAAGTCCAAAGGCAAGGGGCAGGGCAGATATGACATTGAAGCATTTGGCTATTTGGACTTCAAAAGAACAAAGAGAAAGCCAATTTTGGACAAGTTGTAGAGCAGAAGCTAAAAATTAATACATCCCTATTTATCACCATCTAATATACTACATATTTTTACTTCTTTATTTCATGTATGGTCTGCCTCCTGGCTACTCCTGTTAGAATTAGAATGTAAGCATCATGAGGATAAAGATTTTTTTGTCTGCTCTGCTCACCACTGTATCCCCAATGCTAGAACTATGCCTGGAACATAATAGGTATTTAATAATTATTTGTTCAAAGAATGAATGAATCTCCAAGCAAGAGTCTAATAACTAAAACTCCCCTTAATCATACTACAGCTATTTTTTTGTCATGTTTTCACTTCTTCCCTTGGACAACCAATGATATACACAGGCTTAATTTTTGTCCATCTCAGAGGAAACGGGAAATCTATAACAAGAATACATGCTCATTTGCCAATTCCCCAATCGTAAACTGCAGAAGTAGCTCTACCATAAGGAAACCCCTAAGAGACTCAATTATTTCAATACTGTTCTCAGTCTGTAATATTCCTGGGAGAGAAATTCTTTCAGATGGACAGCAAGAACTGCAAGGTAGAGTTGGAAATGCACAGGCCTTGAAGTCATCCTGAACTTGGTCAGAAGCTCACTGCTACCATTTAAAAATCTCTCCAATTTGCAGGTTACTTCCATGAAATAGAAAGAATGATGCTTTCTTCATAGGGTATTATACCATTAAACGGATGCATCTAAAGATTCTAGCATTATGCTTGGTAAGGTGAGAGATTCGGGCACCAATCTAAGAAGTGATGATAGTATCATAGCCAGTTGAAGGGAGGTCAGTTCTGTCAAGACAAAATATATGCCATCAATGAGTTCCTGAAAGTTTACTGTATGATTTCTGGCTTTACCTAAAACCGTTGTAAGCAAAATCATTGTAGTCTTCACAGTGAGAGCGATTCGCCTCAAAGATCAAAGGAGAGGTGTAGTTGTTGTTTTTTTGTTTTTGTTGTTTTTACCTCCAGTTTCTAGATTTCGAGAGACTGTGTAGAGATTGCTATATGTTGAATAGTGGCATTAGCTGAAGCAGCATTTAACAGTTCAACACATGGTTGAGTAAAGCCTGGGGGAGAATTAGATAACATTTCAAGGGGAAATTGCCAATGGACAAAAATAGCAAGGAGGCAGGGCAGCCTAGGGTTTAGCAGCAGAATTTTTAAAGAGGCAACACTACACAGTCCTGTTCTTTTCAGCAAGTATTCTCCTGAGAGTCAGCTCTTTACCTCCAATCAGTGCTATAACAGCGGAAGGTTTTAGCCTTTGAAAGCTACAGCAATTGCTCAGAGACAAGCTGAACTGAGTAACATTTAATTCTGCATTTGCCATTTCTTCCAATCAGAATTTATGGTGCAAACCCTATCCGATGCCAGCACCAAGGATTACACAAAGCTACATTTGCAGATGTGTTTACCACCATAAGAGGTTCCAGGAAAGAAAAGGTCTGTAAGTTACAGCTCCCACTTTTGCCACCATGAATATGAATCCTATAAACTATTGATAATTTGGAAGATGATTATTCAATCTGAGTATGATCCAAGCTTTCCAACTCTTCACTTTTAGCACTTTAATAATTTTACGAGTTTCTACAGAGGTTATGCATTGGCCCCTAAAAAATGAAATTCAAATAAATATATTCTATTTATTAGCAGCTCCAAAGGAGTCATTAATAGAGGTCATTCCTTGAGTTCTTCTTTGCTCCACTTATGAATAGAGACATGACTGTTTATCATCAAAAGTCAGATATGACAATTTTATATTTGACTTCCCCTTGACCCTTAATTGTTGGAAATGGATTTAGGACCAGGCATTAAAGCAGCTGAGCTATCACCAACAAGATATAATTATTAAGTAGTTTAAGATTGATAACTTCAATGTGTACATGACTATACAGAGTACAGAACCAATTTTGCTAGAGTCCTTCCATTTGTCTCTCTGTGTCTCTCATTCTCTCTCTGTCCTTTGCAAGCTTCCAAGAATCCTACAGAAGAAAACAAAATGAATTCTGCCAACAAGCATAGTGAGCTTGGAAGTGGATTCTTCCATAGTTGAGTCTGCAGATAAGAACACAGCCCAGCTGACACACTGATTGCAGCTTTGTGAGATCCTGTGCAGAGGACCCCCCATCCCACCCTGCCCCACTAACTAGTGTCCAAACTCTTGACCCACAAAAACTTGACCCACAAAAACAGACATAATAAATGTATGTTGTTTGGAGCTGCATAAAAAAAAATTGATCTATGGCTTCAGTATCCTTTCCCTCTAACACCTCATTGAAAGAAATAGCCTGTGTAAAGTCTCTAGCACTGGTGTGGCACCTAGCAGGTATTAACTGAACATTAGTTCACAATCACAAGTACACTTGTATCCTTCTCCCTAAACTTACCATCTAATCTATTTTCCACATCTACCTCTTCCAACAAATGTCCTTATTGCTACAACATCTAGAAGGGCCTACTACCAGGGCCACTAATTACTCACCTCCAATCCTTCAGAAACTCACTTGGCTTAGAGAATGGTTTCTTTGTTTTCTAAAGTACTACCAAGTAATATAATAAATTAATTTGCATTAAGGTAAAACTAGTAAAATCCTAGAAGCAGGCAGAGAGGGTATTAGTATCTCTCGATGGCAGTTAACATGCCTACTGGGCAAGAGTTTCTTTGAATATGGGGAAAAGAGAATTGAGAAGAACTTGGATTAATTAGAACTACCAAGGTTTAAAGAATCATGTAGAATAATGTCTTAGATATTAAATATATATATTTCCTTAGTAAATTCGCCAATACTCTACACTCCAACAGAATTTCAATATCAAAGTAGGGCTTCCTGTTCCCAGTAATGGTGTACAAGGTTATTCAGATAAAACCATCTTTTGAAAACAGAAAAAAACTGGATAAAATTGTTTCAATCACCTTAAAAGCATCAAATCTCCTAAAGACTCAATTTTGGATTAAAAACCATCCAGAGAGATAAGGGTACTACTGGAGCACCAAAGCCGCTTTTGCCCGGAGGCATTGGCCTATACCACACTACACACATTTGGTTCCGAGGGGACAGAAATCAAGGACCAGGGACAGTCAAGCATGGGAAGTTTTACAGGACAGCCTCCACATATTGAGCTGTGACCACAAAGGGCTACACACTCACATCCAAAATCAACCCATGGTTCCCAAGACCAGGAGACTAAAGAGAAGTGTGCCTTGGCAGAGGGAAAAATGAATAGGAAAATAATCCACGAGGCATTTTGCCATGGACAAGCCCTCAAATGGATTTGCACCTGGGTCAGCCAGGAACCTGGTTTGAGATCATTTCTGGTTGTTAATGTGTCTGAGCACCTGGCAGAAACAAGCCTAAGGCATCCCTGGAGGAAGGCACATCCATCCTAGGCTTCAAAGAACCTCACAAATAATTTTTTGAGGTCAGGGACTCATAAGCAGTCAAAGATGACAAGGGACACAGGAAACAAAATAACATTAACTAGGAAAAGTATAAAAATAGACAGCAGAAACAGATGTGCACAGATTCAGATACTGTCATTGTCAGAAATAGATATTAAAATAGCAATGTTTAAAGAAATAGATAACAAATTTGAAAATACTGTAAGGAACAGAGTGTTAAAAGTGACAGAGTAGGGGGCAGCCAGATGGCTCAGTTGGTTAGAGTGCGAGCTCTCAACAACAAGGTTCCCGGTTCAATTCCTACATGGGGTGGTGGGCTGCGCACCACCCTGCAACTAAAGATTGAAAACAGCAAGTGGACTTGGAGCTAAGCTGCGCCCTCCACAACTAGATTGAAGGACAATGACTTGGAGCTGATGGGCCCTGGAGAAACACAGTGTTCCCCAATATTCTCCAATAAATTTTTTTTTAAATCAAATGTGGCATGACATGTCAACACATGCTCCACATTTCTTTTTTTTAAAAAAAAGTGACAGAGTCGGTAAAAAAGAATTTTTAAAAAGAGCATGTATTCCTAGAATGGAGAATTAGAGGAAAGAGCATTGGCCTCTGGCATTATGACCTACTGAGCCTACCTATGCTAGAGTAACTCCACAAATCCACAGACAGCAACACAACTACTAATGAGGCCAGACGTAAGCATCATGGTGTGGAATAACAATCCTAATCATGTGCTGGCACAATTTGGGCAAGGCTCCACAGGGCAGGCTTTTCTCTGTTCCACAACAGCATCAGCTGGGGCAGCTCAAATGTGGGCTCCCAAGATGGCTCACTCACATGGCTGGCAAGTTGATGTGAACTGTCTGCCTTGGTTCCTATCTACATGGGCTTCTTTATACGGCTTATATTTTCTCAGAGCATGGTGGTTGAGTTCCAAGGATGAAAGTCCCAAGAGAGGTGGGAACTGCATGGGTTTTTAAGATCTAGCCTCAGAAGTCTCATAGCACTGCTTCTGCTAGATTGTATTAGTCAAATAGTCACAAAGGTCTACCCAGGTTGAAGGGAGGAACATAAGGCTGGGACACAAATCTTGATGGGACAATGTCAAGGTTCAGAATGGGCATATGAGATGGGAAATATTATCACAGACATTTCTGGAACATACAGTCTGCCCTGCTTTCCTTTTTACCCTGCTAATGGAACCCTGCCATCAATAAATGTTCCCAATTTTCATAAAAAAAACTTTTAAAAATAAAAACTACAATTTGGAAATTAAAAACTCAATGGACATATTCAGCAGCAGATTGGACAGAAGAAAAGAAAAAAATGTGAACTGAAAGACATGTCAAAAGAAATTAAAGAGAATGAAACACAAAGAGAAAAGAATAAAAAATTTAAAAAAAGGAATGAGATAAGGAAAGTACAGTGACAAGGAGTAAAATATATTTGATCCAAGAAAGAAAGGAGAGAGAATGGAGCAGAGGCAATATCTGAAGAAATACTGGCTGATAATTTTACAAAACTAATGACAGATCAAGTGCCCAGGGAATCTCAAACAAGAGAAAGAAAAAGAAGTTCGTACATAGACATGTGAGAGTGAAAGGGTAGAAAATCAAAACAACCAGAAGAAAGGATCACAGTTATCCTTTAAAGCAGGGGTGTCCAAACTTTTTCAACGGTTTTCACCAAGGGTCATATGCGGTAAAATACACAAACAGCTGGGCCACTCACTCGAGGTGAAGTACGTATTGCCTCACCTGGTTTATTTAAGTAAACTAAATATATTTTTGGAATTTGCTGCGGGCCAATTAAAAATGGATTGCGGGCCGCAGTTGGCCCGCGGGCCGCAGTTTGGACACCCCTGCTTTAAAGGATAACAGTTGCATCAAGAGCTATCTTTAACAATTAAAGCCAGAACACAGTGGAAAGATATTTTTAATGTGACCAAAGAAAAGAACTGCCCATTTAGAATTGCATACATTGGGAAGATAGCTTTCAAGAATGAGGGTGAAATACATACATTTTCAGGCAAACAAAAACTGGTACTATATATCACCACAGACTTTCTCTAAAGGAAACCTGAAAGGAAATTATTTCAAGTGAAAGGAAAATCATTCTAAATGGAAGGGATATATTGAAAGAATGAAGATCAAAACTGAATGGTAAATATAAGGACTAACATAATTGAACATTGATTATATAAAACATTACCAACAAGGTAAAGTGACACTTAAAAAAAATAAACAAAAATCAGATTTAAAAGTTTTAAATGCCTATATTAGAAAAGAGGCAAGACTAAAATTAATGAACTAAGCATCCATATCAAGAAACTGGAAAAAAACAAATATAACCAAAGAAAGAAGGATGAAAGAAATAATAAAGAGATTAATGAAATAGGAAACAAATATGTAATAGACAGGAGCAGTAACTCCAAAAGTTGATTTTGCAAAACACTAAAAACCTCATAATCCCTTGGGGAGGCTGATCAAGTAAAAAGAGAGAAGACACAAATGTCCAAAATCATATGTTAAAAAATAATCATAACTACAGATTCTTCAGATATTAAAAACAGAGAGGATATTAAGAACATTTGCAATTTAAATAACAAGGTAAATTCCTAGAACAAATGTAACATCAAATTTGACTTAACAAAGAGAAAATCTGAAAAGTCCTGTAATACTTAAAGAACCTGAATCTGAAGTCAAAATCTTCTTACAAAGAAAACTCCAAGCCCAGTTCTCTTCATTGCTGAGTTCTACAAAATATTCAGGGAAGAAATATTCCAATTGCACACAGTCTTCCAGAGAAAAGAGAATGAAGGCGCACTACCCCCAACTTATTTTATGAGGCAAGGATAATCTGATACATAAAATATGAGAAAAAATCTCAGGCCAGTTTCACTCAGGAACTTATGTAAATATTTTGAACAAAATATGTCAACCTAAATCCAGTAGAATATGAAAGGAATAATGCCATAGGACAAAATTGAATTTATTCACATTCCCCCCCACTCACATTCTAGCAACATTCAACAATTTTCAATTCTCTGACCACCACAAATCATGCGTCTGTAGCCTTTAGATGTGTTCTTTCTTCTCCCCAGCGGCTCACCTCATGGCATCTCCTTTATGATGCCTTTTGTAGACCACTCAGGTGAAAGCAACCTCTTCTCCTTTGGCTTCTACTTTGGCTTCTACTGTACTTTCTACACCCTTCCAGTATCACATCTATAACATTTTATCGCACATATTTATAAACTCACCTGTTTCTGATTAAATAAACTATAAAATCCTTGAGAAAAGAGAATATGTATTCATCTCTGTGTCACTAAATGCTTATGTACAACTAGATCCCTCTATCATAAAAGAAATGTTATGCTGCATATATACATTAAAAATGATCAAAAGACACGCTAACCTTATTTACAATAGCCAAGATATGGAAAGAATCTAAGTGTCCATTGATGGATGAATGGATAAAGAAAATGTGAGATTATACATATACATATACACATACACACACACACACACACACACACACACACACACACACGGAATATTATTCACCCATAAAAAAGGAAATTTTGTTATTTGAAACACTATTGATGAATCTGGAGGACATTATGCTAAGTGAAATAAACCAGAAAGAGAAAGACAAATACTGTATGGTATCACTTATATGTCGAATCTAAAACAAAAAATTAAACTTCTAGAAGCACAGTAGAATGGTGGCTTCCAGGAGTTGGCAGTAGGGAGAAATGGATTACAAACTTTCAGTTATGAGATGAATAAGTTCTGGGGGTCTAATGTATGGAATGGTGACTATAGTTACGGTAATAATACTATATTGTATACTTGCAATTTGCTAAGAGAGTACATTGTAGGCATTCTCACCAAAAATAAAAGTAACTATGTGAGGTGATGGAGGTGTTAATTAACTTGATTGTGGTAATCATTTCACAATGTATACACATATCAAATCATCTCACTGTACACTTTAAATATATATAATTTTATTTGTTAACTAAACTGCAATAAAGCTAGGGGCAAGAAGGACAGTTAACTGGTTATCTTTGTGTGGTAGAATTATGGGCTATTTATTCTTTCTTTATGTCTAAAATTTCTGTGAGTAACATGTGTAGCTTTAGAAATAAAGAAAAGATACAAAAAAAAAAGAACTGACCATAAAGTAAAAGATTGATGAATTTGACTACATTAAAAGTAAGAACTACTGTTCATCAAAAATATAATAAAAATGGAAAAAAGCCATAAAATGGGGGAATATATTTTTGCAAAACACATAAAAGGAACTCCCATAAATCACTGAGGAAAAGGAAAACAAACTGATAGTAAAATGGGTTTAAAAAGCTGACTTAAAAAACAGGAATTGAAGTGGCCCCAAAATGTACATATATGTATATGTATGTGTGTCTATATTTTTACATGTATATATACATACATACTTTAATATTTAAAATGTATACCTGAAAATGTGATTAAAGTCATTAGTAATTTGAGAAAATGCAAATAAGGCCACAATGAGACATCACATCAGTTTGGCAAAAAATTTTAAGTCCTACTAAAACAAGTGTTTCAAGAATATAAAGGAACAAGAATTCTCACACTGCTGGTGAAAGTGTAAATTGGTTCAACTAATTTGGAAAATAGTTACGCATTATCTGGCAACATGGAGAAATGCATACCTCTTCATATCAGGATGTATACATGAGAATGTTCATTATTCATAGTTGTCCCAAACTAGAAATAACTGTTAATCAAACAAAATGGATAAATCAATTGTGGTAAGACATACAAAGGAATGTTACACAGCAGTGAAAATTCATGAATCAGAGTTATACATGTGAACATGAAAGAATCTTAGAAATACAATGTTAAGTAATAAAAAGCAACACACAGAAAAATGATTTCATTAAAATGAAGTTAAAAGCAGGCATAACTGTATGTACTGTTTAGAAATAGCATACCCATATGATAAAAACATAAAGAAAATCAAGAAAGTGGTTCTTATAAAAAAGCAGAATGATGGTCACATCTGGTGGTGGAAGGAATGGGGTGGGAAAGGACATCTGAGGGGCTTCTGGGTTGCAGATAATATTTTATTTATTTGCGTGGGTGGTGATTAACATGTATTTTTGCTTTATAAAAAATATAAATATAGTCCTAATAGCTCCAAAAATCAAAGCAAAAAAATACCATTTTGTCCAATCGGTGACTATGTGAAACTGTTATCAGCCTTTAATGATGTGGAGAATTATCCCCTAATAATAAACTATGTATTCATTAAATCTTTATATAGAGCTTTCTATGAGCCTGTCATTCTTCTAGGTATTTTGTAACTACTAACTTGATATATCCTCATAACAACTATTTAAGATAGATGCCATTAACCCTATTTTACAGAGCGGAAACTGAGGAGCCAGTACAGGCTTGCAAGAATTTTGTGAGCTGACTGCCAAACATAGTCATTATTAAACACTAAAATGTTTATCAAAATGGCAGTGTGAGGTGAGCCTCTGTAAATCTCCCCTGGAATTTACAACTAATCAAACAACAATAAATCCACAAAGGACTCTCTTCACAGCAGACAGGCAAGAAGAAGAGGCCCACTACCGACCAAAATCACCTACAGGTGGGCAAATCGCACGAGTGGGGAAGGAGGAAAGGGAGAAGTGCGGAGACAGAGCCGCACAGGTGCAGGACGCAGACCTAGCTCAGTGCTCCGAGCTCGCTGCTTCCCGGAACTACCGCAGCTGCGGGAGATGGAAGAACTCGGACTGCTAGGGCTCTGCTTATGGCCCACAGGGCTGAGGGGGCAGCACACAACACGGCTGAATCCAACGCTCACGGCACAGACCTCAGACAAAAGACTGAGGGAAGAAGGCTGAAAACGGTGGTTTAAGCCCTCACTGCCGAGCAGAGAACGGAGCCTTAGGCACTGAGACTAGCCGGCCCCTCCCTCCCCTCCCAGAGCTCGCCCCGCCCCCACCTGCCCGGTGCTAGAAGCGGAACAGTAGCAGTGTCAGATCAAAAGAACAGAACATTTGCTGTTCTGAGAACTGTGGACCGCAGACACAGATTCGCAGCCCAACTCGTTCAGGGAAAGGGGAGGGAGCTGTGGAAGCAGGACTGGCTGTAGTGGTGGCCGCGGCCATTGCTCTGGGCCACCTCTCACAACTCACCCCACCCGTGGCCCCACCTATCTGGGCAGATCCCTGCAGGAATAAACAGAACTGCTGAAACATACGGGCTCTGAATCTGGTGCAGGAAGAGCTTTGGAACTTCAAAAGCTCTCCGCATACCCACACGGACACTGCGACCCGTGAGGCAGGCGAACTATGAACAGAGGACAAGCCCGTCTCCCAGGGAATCCCCCCATTGTGTGAGAAGCTGGAATAGTGCAGAGAAAACATAGTACTACCCGTGTGAGAGAAAAAAAAAAGGCTGCAGTCGGAGAGAAAATAAAACATTCTACCAACAGGTACTGGAAGACAAAAGAAAGACCTCTTCCTATCAACCTATTGCAGAAGCTACTCCTGTAGATGTCTAGGAAGAGAAATAATAAATCAGTAATTGTCATGAATAACCAAGGCAACAAGACAGCTCAGAAAGAAAGTGAAAAGTCTCCAGAAAAGGAACTTAAAGATATGGAAATATGTGACTTAAATGACAGAGAATTCAAGATTGCAGTTCTGAAAAAACTCAACGAGATGCAAGAAAACACAGAAAGGCAGTTTAATGAACTCAGAAACACAATCAAAGAACAACATGAGCATTTTACGAAAGAGATTGAAATTTTAAAAAAGAACCAAATAGAGTTTCTGGAGATTAAGAACTCAATAGAAGAAATTAAGAATGAAATAACCAGCTTAGGTAGTAGAGTTGACCAGATGGAGGAAAGAATCACTGACATCGAAGATAGAAACCTGAAAATTGCACAGATGGAAGAAGAAAGAGACTTGGGACTCAAAAGAAATGAAAGAACTCTATAAGAACTTTCTGACTCCATCAGAAAGAGCAATATAAGAATAATGGGCATACCAGAAGGAGAAGAAAGAGAGAAGGGAACAGAGAATATATTCAAACAAATTGTTGATGAGAACTTCCCAAACTTGTGGACAGAACTGGATCCTCGAATCCAAGAAGCAAATAGAACACCTAATTACCTCAATCCCAACAGGCCTTCTCCAAGGCACATTGTATTGAAGCTGTCTAAAATCAACGACAAAGAAAGAATCCTCAAGGCAGCCAGGGAAAAGAAGACAGTAACCTACAAAGGAAAGCCCATTAGATTATCATCAGATTTTTCAGCAGAAACTCTACAAGCCAGGAGGGAGTGGAACCAAATATTCAAACTATTGAAAGAGAGAAATTATGAGCCAAGAATAATATATCCAGCAAAGATATCCTTTAGATATGAAGGAGGAATAAAGACCTTTCCAGACATACAGAAGCTGAGGGAATTTTCTAATACACGACCTGCACTACAAGAAATACTAAAGGAGGCTATTCGACCACCATCAACAGGGACAATTTGTGGCAACCAAAACATAAAAAGGGGGAGAGTAAAGGCCTGAACTGGAATATGGGAATGGAGAAAGTAAGCGTGCTGAAGAAAATGGAATACTCTAAATATCAAACTTTCTTTTACATAAACTTAAGGGTAACCACTCAAAAAAAATCCAGAACTGAAATATATACTGTAATAAAAGAAGAAACAGAGGGAAACATCATAGAATACCACCACACAGAAATAATAGACAACAACAAAAAGGCAAAGAAACAATGGAGACACAGCCTTACCAGAAAACTAAAGATAGAATGACAGGAAATCCTCACATATCAATAATCACCCTAAATGTAAATGGACTGAACTCACCAATAAAAAGGCACAGAGTAGCAGATTGGATCAAAAAACTAAACCCAACCATATGCTGTCTCCAAGAGACACATCTCAGCTACAAGGACAAGCATAGACTCAAAGTGAAAGGGTGGAAATTGACACTCCAAGCAAATGGTACCCAGAGAAAATCAGGTGTAGCCATAATGATATCAGATGAAACAGACTTCAGGGTGAAAAAGATAACAAGAGACAAAGATGGACATTTCATAATGGTAAAGGGGACTATACAACAAGAAGACATAACAGTCATCAATATTTATGCCCCCAATCAGGGAGCAGCGAAATATACCAAGCAACAACTAACAGAACTAAAGGGAGAAATTGACCAAAACACAATTATACTAGGGGACTTAAATACATCATTGACAGCTATGGATAGATCATCCAAACAGAAAATAAATAACGAAATAGCAGCCTTAAATGACACATTAGATGAAATGGACATAATAGTAAGTTATCAAGGACACCACAGAAATACAAAGGATCATCCAAGAATACTATGAAGGACTATATGCCACCAAATTTAATAACCTAGAAGAAATGGACACGTTCTTAGAAATATATAGCCTTCCAAGGCTGAACCATGAAGAACTGGAAAATCAAAACAGACCGATCACCAGCAACGAAATTGAATCAGTCATCCAAAACCTTCCCAAAAGCAAAAGTCTGGGACCAGATGGCTTCACTAGTGAATTCTACCAAACCTTCAAAGAGGATCTAATACCAATTCTGCTCAAACTCTTCCAAAAAATTGAAGAAGAGACAGTACTCCCTAACTCATTTTGTGAGGCCAACATTACCCTGATACCAAAACCTGGTAAGGACAACACAAAAAAAGAAAACTACAGACCAATATCTCTGATGAATACAGATGCAAAAATCCTAAACAAAATTCTAGCAAATCTAATACAACAATGCATTAAAAAGATTATTCATCATGACCAAGTGGGGTTCATCCCCGGGGCACAAGGATGGTTCAACATCCACAAATCCATCAATGTGATACATCACATAAACAAAATAAAGGACAAAAATCATATGATTATATCAATTGATGCAGAAAAAGCATTTGACAAGATACAACATCCATTTATGATTAAAACACTTAATAAAATAGGTATAGAAGGAAAATACCTTAACATAATAAAGGCCATATATGACAAGCCCTCAGCTAATCTCATAATTAATGGAGAAAACTGAAGCCCTTTGCTCTATGTTCAGGAACACGACAGGGCTGTCCCCTATCACCTCTGCTTTTCAACATAGTGTTGGGAAGTCCTTGCCAGAGCAATCAGGCAAGAGAAAGAAATAAAAGGCATCCAAATCGGGAATGAAGAAGTGAAATTATCACTCTTTGCAGATGACATGATGCTATATATAGAAAACCCTAAAGACTCCACCAAAAAGCTATTAGAAACAATCAACGAATACAGTAAAGTTGCTGGCTACAAAATCAACGTACAAAAGTCCATTGCCTTCCTATATACTAACAATGAAATCTCAGAAAAAGAAATACAAAAAACAATTCCTTTTGCAATTGCAGCAAAAAGAATAAAATACCTAGGAATAAACTTAACCAAGGACGTGAAAGACTTATATGCTGAAAACTATAAGACATTTTTGAAAGAAATTGAAGAAGACACAAAGAAATGGAAAGACATTCCGTGCTCATGGATTGGAAGAATCAACATAGTTAAAATGGCCATATTACCCAAAGCAATATACAGATTTAATGCAATACCCATCAAAATGCCAATGGCATTTAAAAAAAAATAGAAAAATAATCATCAGATTTGTTTGGAACCACAAAAGACCCCGAATAGCCAAAGCAATCTTAAGAAAAAAGAACAATAATGGAGGTATCACACTCCCTGACTTTAGCTTGTACTACAGGGCTACAATAATCAAAACAGCATGGTATTGGCAGAAAAACAGACACATAGACCAATGGAATAGAATTGAGAACCCAGAAATAAAACCACATAAATATGGACAGATAATTTTTGACAAAGAAGCTAAAAACATACAATGGAGCAAAGACAGCCTCTTCAATAAATGGTGCTGGGAGAATTGGATAGCCACATGCAAAAGAATGAAACTAGACTGCTATCTGTCACCACGTACCAAAATTAATTCAAAATGGATCAAAGACTTAAGCATAAGACCTGACACAATAAACTGCATAGAAGAAAACATAGGTACTAAACTTATGGACCTTGGGTTCAAAGAGCATTTTATGAATTTGACTCCAAAGGCAATGGAAGTAAAAGCTAAAATAAACGAATGGGACTATATGAAACTTAAAAGCTTCTGCACAGCAAAAGAAACCATCGACAAAATAAAGAGGCAACCAACTGAATGGGAGAAGATTTTTGCAAACAGTGCCTCCGATAAGGGGCTAATATCCAAAATATACAAGGAACTCATGAAACTCAACAACAAAAAAAACAACCCAATTGAAAAATGGGCAGAGGACCTGAAGAGACATTTCTCCAAAGAGGACATACAAATGGCAAATAGACATATGAAAAAATGCTCAACATCACTAATCATCAGAGAAATGCAAATCAAAACCACAATGAGATATCACCTCACCCCAGTCAGAATGGCTATCATCAACAAGACAAATAGTAACAAGTGTTGGAGAGGCTGTGGAGAAAAAGGAACCCTCATACACTGTTGGTGGGAATGCAGACTGGTGCAGCCGTTATGGAAGGCAGTGTGGAGGTTCCTCAAAAAATTACGAATAGAATTACCATATGACCCAGCAATCCCTCTCCTGGGTATCTACCCAAAAAATCTGAAAACATTTATACATAAAGACACATGTGCTCCAATGTTCATTGCAGCTTTATTTACGGTGGCCAAGACATGGAAACAACCAAAATGTCCTTCGATAGATGAATGGATAAAGAAGTTGTGGTATATATACACAATGGAATACTATTCGTCGGTAAGAAAAGATGATATAGGAACATTTGTGACAACATGGATGGATCTTGAGAGTATAATGCTAAGCGAAATAAGTCAGACAGAAAAAACAGAGAACCATATGATTTCACTGATATGTGGTATACAAACCAAAAACAACAAAAGAACAAGACAAACAAATCAGAAACAGAAACTCATAGACACAGACAATAGTTTAGTGGTTACCAGAGGGTAAGGGGGGTGGGGGATGGGGGGTGGGAGATGAGGGTAAGGGGGATCAAATATATGGTAATGGAAGGAGAACTGACTCTGGGTGGTGAACACACAATGGGATTTATAGATGATGTAATACAGAATTGTACACCTGAAATCTATGTAACTTTACTAACAGTTGTCACCCCAATAAATTAGAACAAAAATGAAATGTTTAAACCGAAAATTAAATTGCATTGAAAGAAAAAGTAATAAATACTCAAAACCCAAAAAAGTATAAATATACAAAAAATATAACCAGAAATTATATATAATTTCTTTAAAATCCTTTTTTAAAACTATAAAAGGGTCTATGTGATAAAAACTAACCATTTAAAATTAGAAACCTGATGCTCCAAAGGTCCAATATTAAATCTAGAAGAGTGAACCCAAACAAAATTGATCTCAACCCAGGTGCACTGGAAATTTTGTAATCAGCCTCTCTCCCCATTTCTGCTCTCAATCTTTTTTCTTTTTTAAAAACTTAGTTTAATTTTTTTATATTAGTTTCAGGTATACAAAACAACTAATGATTAGACATTTACACCCCTCACAAAGTGATAACCCCCCCAATCTACTACCCCTCTGACATCGTCCATTGACTCTATGCCCTATGCTGTACTCTACATCTTGTGACTATATATATATATATATGTGTGTGTGTGTATATATATATATATATATATATATATATATATATTCATTCTAAAGAACAGAATAAACGGGCAATCAAAACAGAAATAGACTCATAGATACAGCGAACAAACTGATGGTTGCTAGATGGGAGGGAGGTGGGGATGGGAGAGAAGGTGAGGGGATTAGGAAATACAAATTGGAAGTCGCAATATAGTCACAGGGATGTGAACTACAGTATGGGGAATATAATTAATAATGTTGTAAAGATCATGTAGGGTGCCAGGTGGGCATTGGACTTATTAGGGGAATCACTTCACAGACTGTGCAGCTGCCCAACCTCTGTGCTGTACACCTGAGGCTGAAGTATTAATAGAATAACATTGAAAGTCAACTATAACTGCTCTCAATCTTGATGTCCTCAAAGAAGACTTTGCCGTTGTTCTTGGAATTGCTAATTTCTTGTTTTAGAACATTTCAGCTAAAGTCTGGATTCATCTTTGCTTGCTACTAGTTGCCTGGGTGCAGTAGGCAAACATATGCTGAAATATAAAATTCCCAAATTTGGAATCTTTTACCTGTGGCCTGAAGTACCAGAAAATCTGGCCATCGCCTATTTGGAATATCACAGGCATGACAAGGCCCAATTGTGCAGGCGGCCCTGGTAATGAGAGGAACAGATTCAGAGATTTGTTTATAAATATTGTAATTTGTGATTGTATATAGTATATTGTAAAACTGGGGTTGACAAAAATTTTGTTAAAAATTTTCCTATCAAAGAGTCAGGCTGGCTCTAGTACATTGCCTGACTCAAGTTGTGGTCATGAGATGTGGCCCATAGACTCTCCTAAAATCTTTGGGTCAAACTATCTCTGCCTGTTGGTATTATCCATTAGCTCAAAGGGGCCCATCCAATAGACTAGCTGGGTTTCATTCACTTTAGCCTTAGTAATAAGCTTCTCCAAGTTTTTTCTGCTTAGACTCAAAGATGTCAGAAATTAACCAAAGCAGCCTGCATACCCATGTAGTTTGGTCAGCGTAGAGTATTAAAAGCAATTTGAATTTTATTGCCTTTAACTGGGCTCACCCTCTCAAATTCACCACTTGGAACGCCCCTCCCTATAACATGAATCAATATTAAATACCTTCCTGGTCCCTTTGGCATTTGAGTTTAAGAACCACTTTAGGGGCTGTTGACCCAACTTATTTTCTGCTGTGAAAAAAAGGGGGATTTATTAGTTTCCTAGGGCTGCTGTAACAAACTATCACAAACTTGGTGGCTTAAAACAACAGAATTCTGCTCACTCATAGTTCTGGAGACCGGAAGCCTGAAATTAGCACCACTGTGCTAAAATCAAGGTATCAGCAGGATCGTACTCCCTCCAGGGGCTCTAGGAGAGAGTCAGTTCCTGGCCTCTTCCAGGTTCTGGTGGCTGCTGGCATTCCTTGGCTTGTAGCTATGTCACCACGGTCTCCACCTCTGTCTTCACCATCACCTTCTCCTCTTGTGTGTGTGTGTCAAATCTCCCTTTACCTCCCTCATATAAGGACACTTCCAATGGCATGTGGGGACCACCTGGATAATCCAGGATTATCTTCTCATCTTAAAATCTTTAACAACCATATCTGCAAAACCCCCTTTTCCAAATAAGCCAGGGAATAGGACCAATTATGTTTGGGGTGGCCATTCAGTACAGTACAAAGTTCAAATGTAAAATTCCACTCCACTCCTGGTGACACTGTCTTGTTGCTCATTCTGCCAAGAACAAGTCAGTCAGTTTTCTTACAGCTTGTCCGTGTATCATCTACAGTGTACCCATGAACCGTCTTTCCTGACTTACCAATGAGGAGTCTCCAAATATTCTTGATAGTGTGTCTCTATTGGAAAATAAATTGAGCATGCTCCTCTAAGATATGATACTTATTTATAAATTATGGGTGCCAATGTGTCACTATATTATTATGTTATCACACATAAAAAGACATATTTTTAAATGAGGGAAAATATATAAATAGAATCACTACCATTTTCTTCCAGCATCCAAATGTATCATCTTGTCACCTGTCTGGGGTATATACATCCCACTACCAAAAATACTCTGGTCATCTTTGCTCCCCAAAACTCCAAGGAGGAGCTTGAAGGACTGTTACTTCAATGGGAAAGCGGAGTGAGTGCTGGGCTTCCCACTCTAACTTCATCCCCAGCAAGTCAGTTTAGATCTGTGATACATTTTGGGGTTTTGAAAATGATTTTGAAAAGAGGAAAAATGATCCTCTGCAAAAAAAATTTACAAAAAAATAATAATATGTCTGAAACCCACTTCTCTGGAGCACTCTCTTTTGGTGTGACTCCTCTGAGGGGTCTTTCATGCAGGTGGCACATGACATCAATTGGCCCCAGCTGTTCCTTATTAACGCAGCCTCTCAGTGAAAGATACAGCCTTTTACAACTTGACATTTTTAAGGAAACAGCCCATTTTGCAAATCAACCAAACACATTAAATACAGTTAGACTGCCGCATTCCACAAATACAAATTGAACCAAGAAATCCTATGTGTTCACAGCCTCCACTAAGGCATAGATCACTTTCCTGTTTTGTCACCCTAAAGGAATTGTCTGCCAAATCAATTGTACCTCCAGTGAGTCAAAGCTCAAGAACCACCCAGAAGCCTATCACCCTCACAGAGGCCTCAAAACCCTCTCCAACATGAGCAGACTTTGTAAATATGTTCTTTGCCTGCTCATAATGCTTAATTAGGCCCTGACCATGAGGCTAAGAGGTGGAGAAGAAAAGCCAGGACGCCTGCAGGTTGCCACTTGAGTTCACAGCAAAATGACAGGCAGCACGTGTGATCCAAAGGGAAGAATCTGACAGTCACACTTCAGTCTTTCAGCAACATTTTTTTTTTAACATGGGGAGACTGTAGCATCAATAGTGTCATCTTCTAATAGAAAGGACAACTGCACATAATGCATAATTGCCAGTCTAAATGACTTGTTATTTTGACTGCCTGTTTTAAAATATCTGTAATTGCTTCCAATGAGATTGGAATAAATGATAAGTCAGCACAGGCAATCACTGGTGGAGGCATAGCATGGCTTTGGAAAACTTAGTACAGATTGTTTTGTCATGTGTCAATTTCCACCAATTCTTGATTATGATCACAAGGCATTTGCACTGCTTTTTTGGGCATTTCTTCCAACTTGTCCCACTTAAGCAACAGAAGGAATATCACATGTAGGTGTACAAAAAACAAGGCGGTCTATTTTCAAGGGCAACGAGCAGAAGCTGGCTGAACGTGATAAATTCATTTTACAGAATTTTAGCTTGTGCCAAATCCTGACATATTCTGCAAAACAAAACAAAGTAAGGTGGAAGCACACCTCACCGAGAGTTATTGCCATCGCTCCAAATGAACTTCCCCCCTCCCCCCACCTCATACGCTTGTTTGCCAAGTCTTGAAATAACAAATCACTTCTTTATAACAAAATTGTCTCCCTGGAATAATAGGCTTCAGTGTGAGTTTTGATAGAGCCATAGCTCCTCTAAATGACAGCAAAGGCTTGCAGCACGGACACGAGGCACATCTATTTCAGGGCTTCCCATTAAAGAGAAAAGCAGTTCGGTAAGAAATGAAGTCATTTCCTGACTCATTGGGATGCCATGTTTAAACCACAGTTTTCTGCCTAAGGATATACAGATTGGAAAAATGTGGCTGAGCCTAAAAGAGATGAATCATCCCTTACAGATTCAGTAAACCAACTTTTTAAGGTCCTCCATAGGCTGCTAGAACATATTAGAGAGACTAATGAGAGCCTTCACCCTTCCTTTTATACAAAGGATAAGATTCTCCATCCTACACACTTGTTAAAGCCAGTTCCATAAATGATCACTTTAAGTATAATTACATTTTTTAAGTGTAGACTTAATAGAAACAGTTCAATGTTTAGGCATTATAAACATCAGGAGGATAGGGGAGAAGATGGCGTCAAAGCCTGTTCATTTTGTATGTTTCTAAAAATAAGTGAGTTAAAGTACCCGAAAAAACTATTTTGGGAGGATGACACACAATTAAGTAAGGATTCTAAGGATTTATTTTACTAGAAAAATTTTAATGTTTAGTCTCACTAGTAATCAAAGATAAATTCTATAATTTAAAATAACAATGAGATACCATTTTGACCTATCAAATTAGCAACAGTTGACAAAATAAAGGGGGTGGGTATTACTCAGAGCTGGTGAGGGACTTGGCTCAACTTTCTAGATGATGAGGCAACACTTACCAAAATCCTTTAAAATGTTCATACTCCTTACCCCAGTAATGCTGCTTCTAGAAGTCTCTTTTTTTATTGAGATATAACATTGTGTAAGGCCTATAACACGTTGATACACTTACATATTGGGAAATGATTAGCACTGTAGTGTTAGCTAACCCCTCCATCAGGTCACATAATTACCATTTCTTTTTTGTGGTAAGAACATTTAAGATCAACTCTTTTAGCAACTTTCAAGTGTATAATACAGTATTATTGACCATAATCACCATGCTGTACATTAGATCCCCAAAATTCATTCAACTTGTAACTGCAAACTTGTAGCCTTTGACCAACATCTCCCCAGCCCCTGGTAACTAGGGTAAAATACTGTATGAGTTCAACTTTTTTGGATTTCACATATAAGTGATATCACACAGTGTTTGTCTTTCACTGTCTAACGTATTTCACTTAGCATACCCTCAAGGTCCATCCACGTTGTCACAAATGGCAGGATTTCCTTCTTTCTCGTGACTGAAAAATATTTGTGTATGTGTATGTGTGTCACATCTTCTTTTGCCATTTATCTAGGAGTCTATCTTAAAGCGATAATCTGATATTTGGACAAAGATATACTCACAAAACTATCATTACAGTATTGTTTATAGTAGAAAACTTGAAAAGTAACTTAAATGACCAGCAATGGGAGAATAACAATATTATTGTGGAACACTAATATCATGGAACATTATGCCACCAATTCGAACTATATTTAGGGATTGTCTGTAATATAAAGAGCTGTACCAGTGAAAAACGCAGTGTGGAAAACTATATATACAGGAAGAAATAAGATGCAAGGAACTC
Source organism: Rhinolophus sinicus (assembly GCF_036562045.2). NCBI lineage: Eukaryota > Metazoa > Chordata > Mammalia > Chiroptera > Rhinolophidae > Rhinolophus > Rhinolophus sinicus. The sequence goes on along the minus strand of NC_133768.1, from coordinate 19,650,106 downwards.
CTAATTGGGATCACTCTGAAGAAGGGGCTGGAAGAATCTTCCCCGTTTTAAATAGCCCAGGTCATTATTGATGTCATATTAGTGCATTCACACAATGAACCTTTTAAAACCTGGTGGTATATCTTGATGAACTTGAGTCAATAAGTATCTGTATAAATGTCTCAAAGAACACCAAAGCTGAGCTGTCTGCTGGTTGACCCTGCCTCCAGGCCCCTAGAAGTGTACAGCCAATGAGAAAAGGGTAGTGTTTGGAGCAGTCAGTCTGCAGACTGGCTAATGAATTATGGTCACCCTTTCAGGAAGACTTTTACTGTACTCCAGCATTGCCATAGATGCCAAAACCCCATCGAATGGATATTTATTGATTCTTGGCTGATTTCTTACAAAATGTTGAATATTGGATTGAGATGAGAGAGGTATCAGAGAAAGATACATAGAAACAGAGACCAGATCCAGAGAAAGAAGCAAATTGGGTAAAGTAGAAAGATCTAAGAAATGTGGAAGAAAAGAAAAAACAGAAAAAGAAATAGAGAACAATAACTATGTATGATTTCCTCAAAACTATTGGATTATAGCAAATTGTTTTACTAATTTACAAAAAAAGGAGTTACTATTTCAAAACACAATTCAAGTAAGCTGTATTCCCTAACAATGTCTAAGAGACTAAGATTTATTAACCATATGCATAAATGTATATATGTATATACGAGGTCTGACAATTACTTTTGGGAACTTCTTACAACAATGTTGCTAACCTTTTCCGATATCAGAGGGATTATTCATTATGAATTTGTACCAACTGGACAAACAGTTAACCAAGTTTACTATTCAGAAGTGCTGAAAAGGCTGCGTAAAACAGTTAGACGACCTGAACCTTTCGCCAACAATTCATGGCTCTTGCATCACAACAATGCACCAGCTCACACGGCACTGCCTGTGAGGGAGTTTTTAGCCAGTAAACAAATAACTGTATTGGAACAACCTCCTTACTCCCCTGATCTGGCCCCCAATGACTTCTTTCTTTACCCGAAGACAAAGGAAATACTGAAAGAAAGACATTTTGATGACATTCAGGACATCAAGGGTAATACGACGACAGCTCTGATGGCCATTCCAGAAAAAGAGTTCCAAAGTTGCTTTGAAGGATGCACTAGACTCTGGCATCAGTACATAGCTTCCCAAGGGGAGTACTTCGAAGGTGGCCATAGTGATATAGCAATGAGGTATGTAGTGCTTTTTCTAGGATGAGTTCACGAACTTAATTGTCTCACGTGTGTGTGTGTGTGTGTGTGTGTGTGTGTGTGTGTGTGTGTGTAACTTTCCATGTAGCAGGAACTGGAAAATCAGTCATACACACAGTGAGATGTTTACATTAACCCATTTAATCCATATCATTGCTTTATGGAATAGGTCTTTCTATTGTTCTCTTTTATAGAAGTGAAGTCCAGAGAGGTTAAATAACTTTTGCAAGAGCTCACAGCTCTTAGGAGGAGGGCGAGGGGGTTGGCCCCAGGGCTTCTGGCTCCAGGTCTCCCTTGCCATAGTACAGCTTCTACCCACTCAAGCCACAATGGTTTCTCCTTTTGAATTCCTATAGTTCCTACCATCAGTCATTCATATTTAATACTGAAAATGTACAGTTTTGCCTGTCTGTTGCATTTTCATCTTAGTACAACATGTCTTCCCAACTAGACTCTAAAACATTGAATGCAGGAACTATAAATACTATTCTCTATAATTCTCACAGTACTTAGCACAACTCTCCACTTATTAAATAAGATTTAATTGGACCTTTGGCAAAGAGATAACTTTCAAAACATCTATTCCAATAATTTTGCAATCAAATAAACTCTACCAACATTCTTTGCTAAGAAGCAGTCATCTTTTGAGATTGCTGGAAATTTAAGTCTAGGAAAAAAAGGAAGTTAATGGGTTTTTTTTTAAATCTCATTCTATTCCTTTTGATAGATGAAACCAAAAATAATCACTTTGCATCTCCAAAGTGCTCCACCCACAGGAAAGCAGGGGCAGAGTGAGCCGTCACTAGGACACAAATGTGTTCTGTTCAAGGCAATCAAATAAATCAAGCAACCCCCAAAATATAGTTAAAGCAAAGTGACTCAGACACAGTTCATGTTTTTAGTAACTTAGAATCCAAAGTTACTCTGAAACACGAACAGTTTTTAAAGCTTTACTCATTTTGCTTTCACTGATAAAACTAAAATAATCCAATACAATTATCTGAATGGTTATAATTTAAAGATTTAAAATACATGCTCAAAACCTAACATTTCAAGTTAGTGCCACTCTTTAGGACAAACTCTAACTAATAATAATGATCTGGTATAAAAATATCCTGGAGAAACTAATTTCCCACCATTTTCTTTTTATTAAGCAAATCTGAACCAAAAAAAAAAAAAAAAGCATTCTTTCATGGGGCTGTACTAGAGAAAGCACAGCAATGTGGAAACCATGTGCCTGAAAAATCATTACTCAAATTGAAAGCTGTTTTCCTATCTCACCTAAGAAAGCATTTATCCCCACACTGAAAAATTAACTATGATTCAAGACCTTTATTTAGAAATAATTCAATTTTACCAAATCAATATACTAAAGTAATTCCTAAGTGACCTTATCAGTAGCTCAAGGATGACAAATAGCTTTAATCATACAAGCCTACTCCTACTGGTTCGTAGCAGAAGCCTGCATACTGTGTTGAGAATGATTCTGAGGTCATATTCCAAGAGAAAACATGTTTGGATCAATTAGCAATCAGAAAAACATGGGTGCCAGTACCAAAAATTTGGACTGTCATAATTTATAAAAAGTAAAATACAAATCCATGATCTGAAATGAGGGATGTGGACTAGGGACTTCATAGGTGCTACTGTATTGTTTGGTTCATTTTAAAAGAAAGAATTCATGGCTAAGTAGTGCCCCAGAGTTATGGTGCTCTAAGCAGTAAAGGAATAGGAGAGGGATTGAACACTTATTTACAGTCTACTATGTGTCAGGCACTGAACCTTGCCTCAACCATGAACTTTCATGGCCGTATCCAAGATTTTTGTCATTACCAATATCAGCACCCCTCCATTAACTTAATTTAATCATCCTATCCCTAAATACCACTTCCCATCTTTCTGGCTTACTCTCTCCAGTACCCAATTTCCCAATAAACCCTCTACCCCACTGATATGCCCAATCCATTGATAAGACCACCCTTTCACTGTCTCTCACTTCCCTACAGTGTCTTCACTTTCCTACTTACCCATCATACAAGTTCTGGTAATTAAGTTCGCAAACTCATCCTAGAAAGAGTGCTCCATACCTCATTGCTGAATATCACTATGGTCACCTTCGAAGTACTCCCCTTGGGAAGCTATGCACTGACGCCAGTGCCTAGTCCACCCTTCAAAGCAATTTTGGAACTCTTTTTCTGGAATGGCCATCAGAGCTGTCATTGTATTACCCTTGGTGTCCTGAATATCATCAAAATATCTTCCTTTCAATATTTCCTTTATCTTCGGGTATAGAAAGAAGCCACTGGTGGCCAGATCAGGTGAGTAGGGAGGGTGTTCCAATACAGTTATTTGTTTACTGGCTGAAAACTCCCTCACAGTCAGTGCCGTGTGAGCTGGTGCATTGTCGTGATGCAAGAGCCATGAATTGTTGGCGAAAAGCTCAGGTCATCTAACTTTTTCACGCAGCCTTTTCAGCACTTCCAAATAGTAAACTTGGTTAACTGTTTGTCCAGTTGGAACAACTTCATAATGAATAATCCCTCTGATATAAAAAAAAAAAAGGTTAGCAACATCGTTGCAGCAAGTTCGCGAACTTAATTGTCATACCTTGTAAACTCCATGGTCAATTACCACATCTCTGCATCCATCGTCAACTCCATTGGTTTTTTTCTCCCTTCATCATAATTGCCTAGCAAAAACCCACGCTTTGTTAAATCCAGATCTCTCCTGATTCCAGACCTGCATCCATACGACTTAAATGTTGCCAGGGGAAAAAATTCACAACTATAGTGACTTATCTCACTCTAAGTTCAGGATTACCTCACATAGGTCCTTAGTAAGACGAGCTGTCCAATTGTATTTCCTTCATCCATCACTCTCCCACTAGACATCAATCTCATACACTCTCCTCTCTCTTCACATCTCAATGTCCCTTCTTTCTTACTTACTCTCAGCTGATGGCACTGTTTTATTTTTCTCCATAGCAGTTCTCACCATCAGACATACTATCTGTTTTATGCATTTGTTTGTCTGTCTACCCCTACAAATGAAAACTTCATGAGAACAGAGCATTTTGTCTGTTCACTGATATTTACTCAGGATCCAGAAGAGTACCTAGCACAGAAGAGACAGTAAATATTTGTTGAATAAATGAAGTAATGGATGTTATTTCCCCTTCACTTAAGCCCTATAAGGCAGATCTTACTATCCCTACTTTACTGATGTGAGGTTCAAATGGATTAAATAATGTATCCAATAGCACACATTTAATGAATACAGGAGTCAAGATTTGACCCCCGAGCCTACTTCCAAAGCCTGTCCTTTGTTCACAACACTGAATTGATTTCTTTTTAGAAGTAAATACCTGTCCATGTGGCAAAGGCTTTAAATCAAATCAAAAGGCTCTAAATCCCAATCATATGGTACCAAATAAAGGTAAGGGATTCAGGGACTATAGTGGCAGTGATGGTGTATTTTTTGACTCTGCTCAAATCTTCCCCATAAAATCAGACAGAGAAACTCAGCAAAACCAAAAACTCATAGGTGACATCTGTAATAAACTAGGTAGCAAGATATTTCCCAAAAACAATATAAAAAGATGAGGACAACTCATTGACACCCACAGGATATACATGGTACCAGCATCTGTACAGGATGCACAGATATCGTTATCATCATCATCATCATCGTCATCGTCATTATTTTGCCTTTGGAGGGTGATAGGAAACCAATTCATTATCTTGAAAACAGTTAAATGAAAGAATCAAGTATTTATTCTACCTGTCTTAAATGAACTATACCGCTGGCTAACCAAATGACAGATGAAGGGAAGAGTCTTATATAGAGGTATTTCAACTAATAAATGAAGAAGAAATTAGAGAATTATAACATCACTATTCTGCAAATACTAATCTAGGCATTGAGCATCAAAGGTTCCTAACATCACAAAAATAGAGACATCTGGTTGTTACGTGCCTTCTGATAAAAGACTATAGCATTTCCGAATAAAAAGAAAAGAAATTGAACCTGAATCTTAACAAATCTCTAGATTGAGATTTCTCAACCACAGCACTAATGACATTTGGAGCTGGATAACTCCTTGCTGTGAGTCTGTCCTATGCGTTGCAGGATATGTGAAGTAACACCACCCATTCCATTGTAAAAATGAAAAATATTTCTAAACATTGCTAAATGTCCCTGGACAAGGGGGCCAAATCACCTCCGCCAATTGGAAAACCACTGCTCTAGATGCAACCATCATCCTGCAAGTTAAAACAGGAGGACAAAGGAACGTGTTAAACCAAACCATATGGATGCAATCAGCAAAAATACAGACTGTGGAGAACCACAGATCAAATGACCAAGATTCTTCAATGAATAAATTTCCAGGGGAAAAAAGGCAAAGATGGAGGGGGGAAACTTTAGATCAAAATAAACTTAGACATGACAAGTCTGTTTTTAAAAACAGGCAAAACTAAACTATAGGGTTTAAGGATGCACAGTTGAGTGATAAAACTATAAAGAAATAGACAGAAGTAATTAGTATAAAAGTCTAATAGGAAGCGAGGTAGGTGGTTGAAGTTGGAATGGGTCTTTTGGTCGGCCTTGGGGCTTCTTAGGTGACTGGACATTCTATTTCTTCACTCGAGTGTCATTTAAAAAGATGTTATTGACCTTATAATAATTCATTAAGTTTTATAGTGTTATATCTACTTTTCTATGTCTATGCTTGTCCAATAAAAATGCATAGATAAATGAGTACAAACATAATTAATAAATAGAAGAATCTGCCTTCCTTTCTGCTTCACTTGGGTTGAAGTTCTGTGGGAACTGTCCTTGAGAGAAGAACTTTGAATTTTTTAAGTCAGGTCAATGTTTATGTTCCCTTAGCCCAGAAGTGCAAATCCTAATCATTGCTCCAAAAGCGACTTTGAAAATCATAGCAGGACTTATCACAACCCTACACAAACCATATGTGTGATGTCCATATCTTGGCCTACTATTTAAGGAACGTCTCACATCAAATCAGCAAATACCTACATGGGAGCCTGTTGTGATCCAGGCGACCTGCCAGGCAGTGTGAGGAAAAGCAAAATGCTAAGCAGTGAAGTATTGGCAAATGTGAACAGAGCTCATGAGAACTGCGTGGGCTGAGCAGAGATTTGTGGGATGATGACTTTTAGAAGGATTTGCAGACCCAATAGACAGAGACACTCCACAGGTGTGTACCTCCTTTCTTGCAAAAGATACGCTCCTGGAGAGTTGTGGTGATTAAATTTTTATGAATTTAATTATATGTTCTCATTGACTTACATTATAATCAGAGAGTGGCTTTATCTACATTTTGGATTAATTTTCAACTGGCAGTGGCTCCCAACAGTTTAAGTTTCCCTGCTTCTCTGTCAAGTAGTTAATAGTTTATAAACAAACATTTAAAGGCACAATTTAAAGGAACCCTTGAGTGAATCCTTTTGAACAACAAAGGATTCCTTGGTAACATTAATAAATAATCATTAGATTGAATGTTCATCAAGCTTTCTTAAAGCAAAACATATCTATTCACAAGACTCCGATGTCCTCTGATAGGATTTCATTGACATTATCTCTTTACCTAAGGATCGGAATCTATTTTATATATGTTTTAGGACAGCGTCTCGCATTACTGATCTTCCCACTTTTTCCAATAGCATTTGGAAGAGCATCTTGTCCAGACTCATGGGAAACACTACTAAAGGTAGCTCATATTACTGAGTAATGTGATGCAATAGGACCTTGGATTTCATGCCTCAGTTAAAAATTACACAATAAAAACAAAAGGCTACTAAATCCAGGAGAGAGGTAATTTGAAATGACCGGCCCACTGTTTGTATTCTTTGGGACAGAAGATACTTAAGCTGCTCACTTTAGAACTGTCTCTTGAACAGTGGGCTTCCTGGAAATCTCAAGTAGGTCACTGGAAAACTTGAACTGAGGATGGAGTTCATTGGCCCCACCACACCCAGGCTCGTTACCACATCTCTCCCTTGCCCCTCCACAGTACCCTGCCCACCATAACTTCTTCTATCAAGAAGAAGTAACCACCACAATGTTACTTCTATCAACATTCTTACTCAACCCTCCTGATAACTTCTCCTGCACAAGCCAAAGAAAGGCATTGTCCTCAGTGCCAATGGTATAAAAGCCCATCACACGTCACATGGGTCAGGTTACACTTGGCTCTAGAACATGGAAAGGGATTCCCAGGCCGCTAGGGAAAGACAAAACTCTAGGGCCACTCATGCTTCAGTTGGTTTGGGTAAGGTTGTTCTTGCATGTCACCTTGACTGGGATTTGTGGGCCGGTTTTTAATATAGTAGCTCACCCTGCTGGTTACACATACCCAAAGGGATGTGATTTATGATTACTTTCAGTCTGACTAGCTTTGTTATTTCTGATTAAAGACCCCATTTATTTTGAAGTAAATGATCAAGGGTTGGTTCACTTTTTTGTCTTTGGTGACAAGGATATAACTTATAATTGGTTTATTTAGAAAGTATACTAGAAATGAAAAATGGAATGCAGCACAGAATAAATCAAGTCAGTTTCACTGTACAAGGGGAAAATGATGCTCTTGCCAAATCAATTCCTTCTGTAGTTTATAGAACTGCGTCCCAGGAACCAGACACTGTCTCCCGCACCACGCTCAAGAAGTTTCATCCATAAGGCACTTATCTGAATGCAGTGATATGGCCTCACAGGAATACTTCTGGAGTACCTATGGAATTCTGCAGTTTTTCACAAGCATTTAACAACAGTCATTGTGGTAGGCAAAATTCTAAGATGAACCCCAACGACCCACAGCCTTCCAAAATCCCCTCCCCTTGAATATAGGCAGGACCTATGACTTGCATCTAACCAATAGACTATGGCAATGGTGGAGGATTTTACATATGTAATTAAAGTCCCTAATCAGTTGACTTCATAAAAGAAATTATCCAGGGTGGGCCTGTTCAAATGAGGGTCTAGAGGTCAGAGACATGAAGCAGTAGAATCTCTCTCTCTCTCTCTCTCTCTCTCTCTCTCTCTCTCTCTGTGTGTGTGTGTGTGTGTGTGTGTGTGTGTGTGTATGTGTGTGTGTGTGTTGCTGACTTTGAAGTAGCAAGCTTCCATGAATTCTACAGCCTCAAGGAAATGAATTCAGCCAACAACCATGCTTGGAAGTGGGTCCTTCCCTAGTGGAAACTGCAGATGAGAACTCAACCTGGATGACACCTTGCTTTCCGGCTTATAAGACCCAGGATAGAAAACTCAGGTAATGTGTGCCCAGATTTCTGACCAACAGAAACTTTACTATAATAAATGGCTTTCATTTTAAGTCTCTAAGTTTGTGGTAATTTGTTATGCAGCAATAGAAAACTAATAAAGTCATGAAGAATCAACAATGGAATTGAAGTCTCCTGCTAAGTGGCTCCCTAACCCACAAGAATCAGTAAGCAGAGAAACAAAGAAATCAGAGCATCACAGATTAGAACAAGTACTTCCACTCTCACTCACCCTCATCTACCTTTCCATGTCTAAAAGCAAGGCATCTAAAAGAAGGGAGACCTAATGTACAATATGTTTCAGAAGGGTTTTCCTTCCCCAGCGTTGTTGGTTGACTACAGACCATCATTCTATGCTACCTTTTCCTTGCAAAGAGCCCATACGCACAGCCTCTAAGTGCAAAGAGCTGGAGGAACCTAATATGCCTCAGAAGAAATAAGAAAATACTGAACTCAATAAGGTAACTATGAGTGTCAAACTGAAATGCATGCCAGTGTCAAAATCAACCTCCAAGGGCAAAGACTAAACCAGGGATTGCAATGGATACATGAAAGCAGCTATTGCCAATGGTATCCAGGCTGTAAAGAACAGGCTTGATAGAAACAAAAACACAGGAAGACTGCCCCCACCTTGTATCAGGTGCTTGGGAATCGTCCACAGATTTTTTTTGTTTATCTACAGTTGCCTGGATAGATGGCTAGATGGATGGATGGATGAATGAGAATTAACAGGAAGAGGTTTAACATTGCAAAAGAGCAACAACTGAGAGGAAAATGTAGTAGCAATGAAAAGGCCAAGGACAGTGTCAGGGAGCCATCAGAGCTCTTGTAGCTATAGAGCAGTGGTTCTCAAAGTGTGGTCCCAGGAACAGCACCCTCAGCATTATGTGGGAACTCGTTAGAAATGCAAATTCTCTGGCCTCACCCCACACCTACTGAATTAGAAACTCTGGGGATGGGGCCCAGCAACCTGTTTTAAGAAGCCCACCAGGGGATTCTTATGCACACTCAAGTGTAAGAACCACTGACCCAGAGAAATGAAGGAATCTTGCGGGGATGGTTTAAAAAAAAATGTCTAACAGTCTTAACCTGGGCTGCACATTAAAATCAGCTGAGGAACCTTGAAACTACGGATGCCCAGGCTAGCCCATCACCAGAGACTGATTTAATCTATGTGCTGCCACATCCAAATCATTTACCAGCTCTCCAGGTGATTCCAATGTGCAGCCAGGGCTGGGAACCTCTGATGTAAAAGGTGTAGCAATGTGGGAGAACGTGATTCAAGATTGCTACACAAATGACGATACGCCAACCTCAAAAAGAAGGTTGGACTCTTCCTGATATGGTGTTCTGCTACCTTCAAAGTACTCACACATATATTCTCAGCTGTCAACCTGCTAGGCTTTTGTACATGGAGGAGAGATTACTTTTACTTCAACAGCATAGAAAAAATAAACAGCAGCCAGCCCTTTTGCCCATCTCTTGCTCACCTTCTGAGCTGGCTTTATACAAGCAACCCTTCCCTTCCCTTCCCTCTCCTCAGGATATGGGGTGCCTCTGGTAGACAGTGAAGAGGAGATGCTGCATTTTCTTTTATCACAGTGGCAGCAGCCACCACAAGGTCGTGGGCTTATTTGTCCCCCAGACCTCCCTCAAGTTCCAGCACACACAGGCAGATGCCCCAAGAGGTCTAAAGACCCCACCAGCAACTTTAAGCACACAGCCCCTCAGCTACTCTCTGGAGACTGTCTTCTCCTGAACCTGGCAGGTGAATGAGAGCCTCCGGTGGGAGAAGAAAGGAAGCACTGAGTACTCCAGCTGGGACGGACAACAAAAGAGGCTTTCCACTGCTTGGGAACACACAACCCTCTCCTCCTCAGGGCTTAGCAACAGGATCAACTGTCTGCATAACCTAAGTCCACTGGGGTCAATGAGTGAGAGAGAATGCCCAGGAAATGACAAGCCTCTGGATAGAAACCATAAAGGTTTAAATGGTCTGAGAATGCCATAGAATCTGGGTACCTTTATGCAATTTATAGCAAGATTTTCCCCCAGTTCTATGTATGTGCCTGGGGCCTTGGGGAATACACCTAGTGGAGACGGCTTCACCACTGTTACAGTGGTCACTTGACTGGGCAGATAATGTGAATTACACAGATGGCAAGTAGAAACAAGCAATTACACCTTGTCACAGAACCTCAGAATGTAACATATAATATATATGACAATGACGATGATGACAGTAACCAGATTCCCCACTGAAAATTTAAGTTTTCCATAAAGCTCAATCGAGCCTTCCTAAAAAAGGCCGGAAGAACCTCTAAGCATTTCAGAATCTGTAAGCATGCTGTCTCAATGAAAACACCCAGGAGCGAATGTAAATTGGTACAACCACTATGAAAAACAGTACAAAGTTTCCTCAAAAAATTAAGAATACAATTACCATATGACCTAGCAATCCCTCTTCTGGGTAATACCCCTAAAAAATCTGAAAACATTTATCTGTAAAGATATATGTACCCCTATGTTCGTTGCAGCATTATTCATGGTGGCCAAGACATGGAAACAACCAAAGTGTCCTTCAATAGATGACTAGATAAAGAAGATGTGGTACATACATACAATGGAATATTACTCTGCCATAAGAAAAGATGAAATACTGTCGTTTGCAACAACATGGATGGATCTTGAGATTATCATGCTAAGCGAAATAAGTCAGAGAAAGTCGAAAACAGTATGACTTCACTCACATGTGGGATATAAAACTGAAAGCAACAAAAGAACAAAACAGCAAACAAACAAAAACTCATAGACACAGACAACAGTTTAGTGGTTACCAGAGGGAAAAGGGGGAGGGGGGAGGATAAAAGAGGGCAAAGGGGGTCAAATATATGGTGATGGAACGAGATCTGACTCTGGGTGGTGAACACAATGCAATATACAGATGATGTATTATAGAATTGTGCACTTGAAATCTATATAATTGTATTAACCAATGTCACCCCCATAAATGTAATTAACAAACAAGAACACCCAAGAGCAACCAAAGGGTAAATGCCAGGGCAGGAAAAGGAGATAGGGCAGGTGGAGTGTCAGGCCTTATATTTTCTAGGTCCTGAGTAAACAAGTTCTCAGGTTGGAGACTGCTTTCTAGAGCAGTGGTTCTCAAATAGGGGCAATTTCACTCCCCAGGGGACATCTGGCAATGTTTAGCGACATTTTTGGTTTTTACAGCAGAGTAGGTAGGGTGCTACTGGCATCTAGTGTGTCAAGGCCTGGGATGCTGCTAAACACCCTACAATGCATAGACAGCCCCCACAACAGAGAAGTACCCCACCCCAAATGTCATTAGTGCCAAGGTCAAGAAACCCTGGTCTAGAGAAATGTCCTCACAACAAACATTGGAGGAGGAAACTACTGATGGATTTTTTTTTTTCCCATCAAGGCCCAGATTCGACCCACAGTTTCCATTAGCATCCCAGAAGCACAGTTGTCTTCTTGACAGATTATCTTGTCCACCCCCTGCTTGCAGGGAACTTAATGTCTAAATCACCCAGGACAAATAATGGCCTAGTTTCTTTTCAAATATTTTCAGGAGTAAAAACCCTACATCCTCCCTATAGCAACTCATTCCGATACTTGTCTTTCTAATGGACAAATGATTAAGTTGAATCACTTGAAATTGCCAATACTTGACCGATTTTTGGCCCTCATATATGGCATTTTCATGTGGTTCGACCTAATATGATTCCCTTCAACAAAAATGTGTCCTACTTTTAGAAGCCATTTTCTTGTGTTGACTCTTCAGTCAGCACCTGAACAATGGTTTTTGGATACAACAGTACCCGCCATCTGCTGTCTAGAACACCTCCCCTCCCCACCCCCACTCCTTACCCACAACACTCACACCAAATCTTTGTTGGCTGTTTCTCTAGAAAAAGTACTCAGTTTTTCTCCAGGTCAACTATTACTTCTTTCGTAATTTTTTTTTTTTTTTTCATTTCCAGTTCTCATTCATTTAATCCTATGGGACGGAACTGAAATAAAGTTGTTATACTGCTATATACACAGGGTCTTAATACTTGAGCAGACATGAAAGAAAAACCCAGAAAATCTAGCTTTCTTGGGTCTTGTTTTCATATACAGTGTGGCATTTTTAGTATAGGCTTTACATTATATACCATACCCTCCATTTAAATAAGCTGACCTCAAATTGCTGCTGTGTATTCAACAGAAGGGGAAACTGACAGTTATTAAATGGCACGACACACCAAGCAGTGTGCTACAAGATTTCACATATATTATCAATTTAATCTCTAAAACAAGGCTGTGGAGAAGGTATTCTTATTCCATCTAGCAGATGATAAACCTGAGGCAGCTTGACAAGATTGGTGCCAGCATTTATGAGCCAAGATTTGCACCTGTAACTGTCAGACACCAGTGTCCACTCTGTTACTATTACCCTAAGCAGACTTAAATAAGTCTCTGTAGAGATTTGGAATTTCATAGTTACCACTTGAGAACTATATTACATTGTTACAGGTGAATTTACCTGTCCCATCATCTCTACCCTTTACCACAGCAGAATGCCCATTTACTAAGTATATAAACAAATAAACAAACCACAAAATTATTTCATGGTAGAGATGATCTCTTTAAAGATATCAGCATCATCTCCTTTCCTTATTTAAGGATTAAAAAAAATAGCCAACAAAACTGCTGTGAGCTTTTTTTAAATAGGAGTCTTGCTACATCCGTTATCAGCTACAAACTGTTGCTTTTCATTCAGCTGTTTCATAGCAAATCATAAATTCACTGATTAAAGATGAAATCATGTTTATTCTTGTCTTCCAAAAACACTGCTTAACGTACTTAAAATTCTCTTCACGGTAGATGTGGGAAAAGAGGGGTGGGGGCTGGGGGCTGGGAGTTAGCGGGAGGGTGTCTGAGCAGGTGAAGGGGTGAGCAGTGGCCACCTTGTGGTTAATTGCTGAAGGGAGCACTAGCCAACGAGGAGCAACTCAAGCACTTCTCTGACTACAAAAGGGACAAAGGCAGAAGGTCACACCCTTCAGTCCCTGGCATCTGCAGGCTTGCTCTGTTTTTTTTGGTTTTTTTTTTTTCCATTTATTAGGGTGACACTTGTTAGTAAAATTACATAGATTTCAGGTGTACAATTCTATATTACATCATCTATAAATCCCATTGTGTGTTCACCACCCAGAGTCAGTTTTCCTTCCATCACCAAATATTTGATCCCCCTTACCCTCATCTCCCACCCCCACCCCCCTTACCCTCTGGTAACCACTAAACTATTGTCTGTGTCTATGAGTTTGCAGACTTGCACTTAATGTACTTCTCAGTGCAGGAAGTAGACATTATCAAACAGAGCCAGGCCCTCCATGATGGGAAACAGAGAAGTAGCACAGCCTCATAAAGTTCTCCTACAGTCATTACCTTTTCTAAGTTTCATAATTTAGGATGTTAGATGCAATTTATAAGGGGCATTTCAAAGAAAACTAAATTTTCTTCTCATGCCTGCTCATCATTGGGTCCAACTTTTATCTTGTCTAGAATAACTGTGTTATTTGCCTGTGATCTGAAATAAGAATCTGCTGTGCACAAATGTGTAACAGGTCATCCTGAAATAAATTAATTTGCTTCTAAATGTCAATTAGAGATAGAGAATCATTTTTGCCTGCATGGAAAGTTGGGGAAATAGAGAGTCTGGCTTCTATCACATAGTCCACCACTAACTAGCTACATGACTGCGACTCATTCATCCTCAGTTTCCTTGTCAGTAAAACAAGGGATTACAAGAGCAGTAGGTTTCCACATATTTTCAGCAAGGAAACCATCCCTTGTTTTTCAGAGATTCCAGAATCCTAATATTCCAAGTGATTAAAAGGCAGCTGTTATGGTTATATCTGGATAGGCAGGCCAGACCCATCCACTGCCATTATCCCCTCCCTTCCCCTCCGCTCCGTCCACCCCCTTACCCCCCCCCCACCCCACTCCCATCTCCTTCACCCACCTCTGAAGAATCCTGGGCATCAGAACTTGAAGATCTTTGGACCAAGTGATTTCTAAAGTCCCTTTGGGCCCTAAGTGTCTATCAGGCTAAATGGCCAAAGCATTTTTTAAAAAGAGTAACATTTTATGAAGACACTTTATAGACATACTTCCAACCTATCAGCCCGGCTGGGAAAAGATTTCACGCACTGAGCAATTAGAGCACAATTCAATTCTCAACATTAAGCTTTGTGTCCCTGGCTCAGAATACAAGAGAAGGTCCTTTGAAGAGCACTAGATGAATCACTCTTACAAAGTACCCAGAGTACTTGTGGCCCAGGCAGAATCACTGATTGTTTCCTCCAGTAGCCACTCTCACAGGCCTCGTGGTGGCCCCTGCAGGGCATGTGAAGCAGCATGGATAAGGCCTGATCCATCAGTGTTGTTCTCCACTCCTGATCGTGTGTGTGCTGATGCCTCCTCTAAACCCAGTGCTCTCCCTGCTCAACTGATAACTGCTGCCTTTAATGATGGCTGTTGTCCTGCCTGAATGATAAAATGTGTGTGCACTTGCCCTTTAGCCCTGAAACCTAATTATTGAGTGACCTACGGTGGGGAGAATTCTATTCTTTTCATGGACTATGAGGCAGAAGTGAGGGGAGGGAGGGAGGAGAACAAAATCAAAAGACTTAATGGGAATTAGCAAAAGTTCTTCATTTAGAAAATCTACCATGGAAGGAAATTTAAAATATTTTTCAAAAAATTACAATGAATTCATTTAATAATTAAGTCAAGCAATTTTTATTGTGCATTGACTCTGCTCCAGGCACTGGGTTATGTGTCAAGGATACTTTGAAGTGAAGCCATTGCCTTAAGTTGTACAAATTGCCAGTTATTAAAAATAGTCACAGGGATGTAAAGTACAGCATAGGGAATATAGTCAATAATATTATAATAACTAGGTATGGTGTCAGGTGAGTACTAGACTTTTCAGAGTAATCATTTTGTAAGGTATACAAATGTCTAACCACTACACTGTACACCTGAAACTAATATAAAATATTGAATGTCAACTGTAATTGAAAAATTAAAATTTTTTCCAAAAAGATGAGTCAAAAAGAGTAAACCACTGTCCCTATCCTCCAGTCATTGAGTCCCCCCCTACCACTGATGTAAAGAATTAAGTGAAACACAGCATGATATGTACCACAATGAAGGTGAGTAAAGTATAGTGGATTACCAAGGACACTGCCTAGCTTGGGCTAGAAAGGCGGGGAGGGGTGAGTCCCGAACTAGTTCTTTTTTTTTTCCAATTTATTTTTTAAATTTATTGGGGTAATAATTGTTAGGTAAAATTACATAGATTTCAGGTGTACAATTCTGTAATACATCATCTATAAATCCCATTGTGTGTTCAACAACAAAAAAACAAACAACCCAATTGAAAAATGGGCAGATGACCTGAAGAGACATTTCTCCAAAGAGGACATACAAATGGCAAATAGACATATGAAAAAATGCTCAACATCACTAATCATCAGAGAAATGCAAATCAAAACCACAATGAGATATCACCTCACCCCAGTCAGAATGGCTATCATCAACAAGACAAATAATAACAAGTGTTGGACAGGTTGTGAAGGAAATAGAACCTTCATACACTGTTTGTGGGAATGTAAATTTACACAGCCACTATGGAAAACAGCATGGAGGTTCCTCAAAAAATTAAGAATGGAAATACCATACAACTCAGCAATCCCTCTTCTTGGTATCTACACAAAAATTTTGAAATCATTTATCCATAAAGATATATGCACTCCTATGCTCATTGCAGCATTACTCATGGTGGCCAAGACACGGAAACAACCCAAGTGCCCTTCGACAGATGATTGGATAAAGAAGATGTGGTACACATATACAAGATGTGATCAAAACATACAGTGAATGCTTCAATAAAAAAAGTTATTGCAGTAAAAGACACATTACCATTAACCCCACTCAAAATACTCCCCCTCGCTTCAAACACACGTATCCCATCATTCTTGCCACTTTCTGAAGCAGTTCTGGAAGTCCTCTTTCATGGGTGTCTTTAGTTGCGCTGTCGTGGCTGCCTCGATGTTCTCATTCAATTCAAAATGTTTACCTTTCATGGTCATTTTGACTTTGGGGAAGAGCCAGAAGTCACATGGTGCCAGATCCAGGGAATAAGGTGGATGAAGACACACCATAATGTTTTTATTTGACAGAAATTGCCATATCAGAAGCCATATGTGACACGGAGCCTTTCCATTGTGATTACAGAATACAGTGAATCCTTCTGGCGAGTGCCATCCAATGGAAAGGCAGCGATCTTTGATATGGAAAGTAGCACACTGAACGTTAGTAACAGCGTGTGACAAGTTTCAACTTATTCAGTGCAGTCTGTCAGTATAAGCTACAGCTGAGAGAAGGTGTGTTTTAGTGTGCCATAAATCATCCTCCATCATGACAGTGCTCTGTGTCACACATCGCTTCTGGTGTGGCATTTTCTGTCAAATAAAAACATTATGGTGTGTCCTCATCCACCTTATTCACCAGATCTGGCACCGTGCAACTTCTGGTTTTTCCCCAAAGTCAAAAGGACCATGAAATGTGAATGTTTGGAATTTATTCAGGACATCGGAAGAGGGCTTCCAGAACTGCTTCAGAAAGTGGCAAGAATGATGGGATAAATGTGTTTGAAGCAAGCCAGAGTATTTTGAGGGGATTAACAACACTGTCTTTTTCTGTAGTAATTTTTTTTATTTAAACATTCACCACATTGTTTGATCACATCTCGTACAATGGACTATTACTCGGCCATGAGGAAAGATGAAATACTGCCATTTGTGAAAACATGGATGGATCTTGAGATTATCATGCTAAGCAAAGTAAGTCAGAAAAAGTCGAGAACCACATGATTTCACTCATGTGGGACATGAAACCGAAAGCAACAAATGAACAAGACAAACAAAGAAACAAAAACTCATAAACACAGACAACAGTTTAGTGGTTACCAGAGGGTAAAGGGGGCGGGGAGAGGTAGAAGACAGTAAAGGAGGTCAAATATATGGTGATGGAAGGAGAACGGTCTCTGGGTGGTAAAAACACAATGCAATATATAGATGATGTATTACAGAAATGTATACTTGTAGCCTATATAATTTTACTAACCAATGTCACCTCAATAAATTTAATGAAAATGTAAAAATAAAAATAGTGTTCAAAGAGGTTAAGTGCAATAAAATAAAGTAAGAACTGAAAATTACCAACGACTATATCAGGCAGTCTAATCAGAAAAAGAGAAGCCACTCCAGGTCTATTAGTCAGCTTGGGCTTCCATAGCAAAATACCATGAACTGGGTGGCTTAAACGACAAATGTTTATTTTCCCATAGCCCTGGATACTAGAGTCCAAGATCAGAGCGCCTGAATGGCTGGGTTCTGGTGAGAACTCTCTTCCCAGTTGTAGATGTCTGCCTTCTCACTGTGTCCTCGCATGTAGAGAGGAAGATAGAGAGCAAGCTCTCTGGTGTCTCACATCTAAACCTCATTACCTCCCAAAGGCCCTATCACCAAATACCATCACAGTAGGGTTAGAGCTTCAATATATGAATGGGAAGGGGGGGATACAATTCAGTCCATAGCACCAGGTATTTCAAACAGAGCTAATATAATGCAGCAAAGTAGTCACCCAGGTGATGGAAAAAGTCGAGAAGCAAATAAGGGATGAAGTCAGAGGTCATCAACAGCAAGAAGCCACCACCATCCCTAGGGCTGCAAGACAATGAGAGGAGTGATGTTACCTTAGCCCAAATCTGGGGTCACGGTAGTTGAGGTTGGAGCACTGTGGGATTTCCCTATAGTAACTGATACCACACAGGAAGGGAGGCTCTTTGAGGGAGCTGGAGCCAAATAGAAGACACAGTCACCACCAGAGACAATACCTGACAAAAGGGGAGAGAAAGGGAGAAACATCCTGGCTTCTCTCCTCCAATCTTCTGCTAGTGGACCCCATAGGCTGAACCTCCCTGAAAGCCAAAGGTGGTTGTTTCCCATGAAACAGTTGAACAGGAGAAAGCAAAGAATGGATCTGTGAGCAAACAAGCAAATGACCTAGTCTGACCTCATAGGAATGGTTTCTGTAAGTTGTTGTAGTGTCTTACAAAATGACTAGAAGATGTGGAGGTAGAGACAGTGGTTGTAGACAATTTTTGCAATAAGCACAACACAGAGGAAGAGACAGATATATAGTACGATCGGTAGGAAAAAATATAAGATCTAAAAAAATGTTTTGAGGATAGAAGAGACAAAGTGCTGAAAGAATATGGTCAACAGAAATGGAAAAATGAAAAGAAACACGACATAGAGAAAGAATATTTGATAATGAGAAGACCCAGAGAAGACAGAGGTAGACTTAGGGAGAAGAGATGATGTTCTGTGACATAGTCATTCATTCAGTAAATATTTATTGGGCACCTGCTATATGCCAGGCACTGTTCTAAGTGCTTGTGATATACCAGTGAATAAAACAAATAAAAATCCCTGCCCTCACAGAGTTTGAATTCTACTACAGGGAGAGACAGGAAGAACAGACTTAAGGATGAGTTACCTAGTAGGATATATGGGGGGGGAAATGAGTGAGGTCATATATTGAATTAGTCATAAGGTATGTTAAATGCTATAACAAATAATCCCAAAATTGCAGTGGCTAGACACAATAAATGTTTATTTCTCCCTCCACAGCATCCAATATAGGTGTCCCTGATAAGACAGCCCTCCTGCAAACAGTGACTCGGACCCAGGCTTTTTATATTTTATGCCTTTGCCCTCTTCTAGGTCCTTAGAAGTGTTCTCCATTCCATTAGAAGATGAGGAAAATCATAGGGGATGAAGCTTGGAAGGGTTTTATGTACCAGGCCTGGAAATGAAATACATCACTTCTGTCCCCATTATCTTGGCTTGAATTCAGTCATGTGGCCGCACCAGACTGAAGTTGGAAAATGTGTTTCTAGTAGGAAAAGAGAAATGGTTTGATGAATAACTAACCAGTCTCTGCCACAAACCTCTTGACCTCGATTTCCTCAAGGATATAAAAGGGAAGGGGGAATTTAATGGTGGTTTGCTTAAAATGTACAAGCTCAGAGATTGAGAGCAGATTCAAAGAGAGTGAATAAGGGTTGGAGTAACTGAGAGAAGAGCAAACCAGTAAGTCAAAGGATTGACAAGAGCCATTAAGGGATTGACCAAAACTGGAAGCCCTACACTTCTGTTGGCAACAACCAAATGTGTGATGCCTTTGAGCCTCTAAATTATAGCTTCTTAAAGACATATCACTTAGCACCTACCACAAAGGCTGACACATAGTAGGTGGTCAGTGTTTCATGAATGAATGGATGGTAGATCAACAGATGGACAAATGCAAAAAATCATTAACCTTACCAGAGGGTAAGGGGGGTGGGGGGTGGGAGAAGACGGTAAGGGGGATCTAATATATGGTGATGGAAGGAGAACTGACTCTGGGTGGTGAACACACAATGGGATTTATAGATGATGTAATACAGAATTGTACACCTGAAATCTATGTAATTTTACTAACAATTGTCACCCCAATAAATTTAAAAAGAAAATACAAAAAATCATTAACCAGAGATCCAATGAGTTTGACATGAAGTCCACAGGACTCTCATCAGTCCTAGAGAGAATCTGCATTTGGGGGTCTCCAAGGATGTGGAAAATCAGGTGGTAGCATGTTGACCCCCTTAGGTCCTTCCTATTCCTAATGCCTTAATGTAAAGGCCCTACTGATGGCAACAGTTCTGCTCACTTACTGAATCTGGAAATGGCTTCTCTACAAAATCTTCATATGAGGCTGCTCCTTCTGGGCTGCAGAGTGCCTTGACTTCTAAGCTACAGTCAGAGAATCTCTAAATGCAGGGAATGCTGAAGCCCCTCCTGCCTTAGTTTACACATTTCCCTTGCTTCCCCAGGTTTTCCAAGTGAATTTTCCAAGGAAAGCATTCTTGGAGACTTCAAGTCATGACGTTATAAAGGACTTGAGCTTTATAAGCTCAGAGAACTTTCAGCACATAATAACCACTCAATACAGTTAGAGAAGAGTTCCTGAAAGCAGGTAACAGTTGACAGGAATCCACAGACTGTCCCTTCCACTACCAACCAACACTCTCTAATAGAGTCTTGGGATCTCCTCTGTTCAACATTGTAAGAAGTGACCCCCAAAACACATCACCTCACCTTGTAGTTGGATCACACAAAACAGAGTGGAGATGTTAGGATTGCAGGAAAGAGCATTATAGGAGGAAAAGCATTTAAAATGGTGTCACTACAAATTTTTGACAACATAATTTAGAGGCTCTTTCAGTCAAGTACATCTACACCTCAGGCCCCTCCACCTCCTTTCCCCCATGGTGTTGTCGTGGCTGTCAATTATTGGCAGAGAAGGCTGTTCCTTAAAAGGCTTTTAAATGGTATTAGAAATGATTGGAATCGCCCCTAAAAGCTCTTGAAAAAAAAAAAAAGAAAGAAAGAAAAAAGAAGTCTTCACCTTCGGCTTGTGTTGCATCAAATGTACGGTCCTGGTCTGTTTATTTGTTTGTCTGTGTGAAAGCTGGAAGCAAAGACCGAGTACAGTTCAGTAGGTTAAGTGAGAAACTAATCACCAGCAGTGTTTCTGACCTACGAATTGAGGGCCTTCTGACCTTTTGTGAGACAAAAATTCAGGAAACTATGTGGGTACACCTCTCTTTAGAGTCTCAGTGTGTCACTGAAATAACGCATGCAACCCTATTCCCACCAAATGCATAAGAAGCATCTATTTAAAAGAGTTGCTTTATAAAATAAAATTCATTTGCTCATAAAATTATCCAAATAATAACCCCCCAACTTGTGTTTCATTCCAAATTTCCATCCATCCAGGGAAATGATGGTATTTGCAATTGCTGATGTACCATCACCAGTGGTGAGGGTGTTTACAGTTAACTGCACCATCACCATGGATGTGTTATTTGCAGTTACTGATGCTTACACTACTACATTTTTCTTGGGATCAATGTCTTTGAGAGGACTGGCAGGGTTTTAAATGATGCAGACTCTCTCAAGGATACTCACTGGACTAGCCCTTCCCTCTTGTCCACCAACAAGCTGTTCATTTTAAGAGACGTCAAAGGTTACCCTCATGCCTCCGGACAGATCATCTCAGGAAGCGTTGGGCAGATCCTCTTCTGTATTTGAACATAGTTCTCATGAGCATTTATTGCATGGTTGCCACAACCACTCATTTGGTTGTTTGGCTTGCCCATTGGACTCTTGAGGAGTGATTTTATCTTATTCTCCTTTGAATCCCCACAGCAAGCCCTTTAATGTGGGCAGAGAGAGCCCTTGCAACAACTAGAAAAGGCCCTTCTGACCCTCCCTCTGAAATGAGTGGGTTCTGACCTCTGGTTTGGTCCCAGAGTCAGCCATGATAGCCCACAGCTGCAGACCAGAACAGAAGGAAGCTGGAGTGTAAAATAAATTGCATACCTATGATGACATGAGGGAGACAAGATGTATTTCATTATCACCTTGCACATTATGTTGATAAGAGCTGGGCAGTGTAAACCACACCAGTCCATCATCACTACTAACATGCAAAAGTTGCCCACAGAGATAATGTCTCATTGTCCTAGGACCATGGATGTGTCCCTGAAAGTGCCCTTCAGAGCCATGGAGAACAGAAAGCATATGATGCATTTACTATGTAAATATCTAGACAGATACTCATTAATTCCTTTACTCATTCAACAAAAACTCATGAGGTAGACTATACAGGGTTTATGATAAGTACTGAAGATACAGGATTAAACAAAAGGAATCAAGTCTCTACCTTTATGATGCTTACATTCACACAGGTGGCACCTATGTTGAAATTGTACCTGTCTGATATAACCAGGACATTTTAAGGGTGGTGACACTAGGCTTTAGCTGTTGAAGCACACTTATTATGGGAATCCCCTCTTCTTCACATTATGAGTCATTCTAATAACTTCAATTTCAAAAATTATTATTAATAATTAAACAACCAAGATTATGAAACACAAATCTTGGAGCAGAACATAGTAGATTTAAAAGCTGCTTCCTCAGTTCCAGACACTTTGTAAACATTATTGAACTCACTCCTCACAACAATACTAGAAGCTGATACAGAACACAACTCTGCATTGAACAGACTAGGAAAGCAAGGCTCAAAGAGATGAGGTCGCTTTCTCCAAGTCATGTGAAGCTAAGATGCAAACTCAAGTCCATCTGGTGCCAATGTCATTGCTTTGTCCACTACACCTTTTTAAAAATTACTTTGAAATCATCCATTTTAATGCTCTTTTTATCAAGGAACTACCACTAAGTGCTTCAAATATACACTTATTTTCTTTAATCTCCCATTTAGTTACACCAGTTTTATGAACTACACCTTATAAAATACTTCTAGCTCTACAATCAAGGAGAGTATTAAATGGATTGAGCATCTGCCCTCAGCATTATTATTCTATGTAGGAAAATGATTACCAAATTCATGCCTGTGAGTTCACCTTTCAACATTCATTTAATCAAGATGAGTAATTACCTTAGCGGGCAGTAATTAGGTAATTAGCAAAACTAGTTAATACAAATAGCATATTAATATAACCAAATAAATGCTAGTATAATTTTTATAATTATTATGGCATATAGGTCTGCCTGATTTTTTTTTTTTCCGTAAAAGACACATAATTTCTGGGCTGTGTATTGTACAATTTCAACTTGCACGTGGGAATGCCTTTTGACATCTGTGACCCTGCAGAGTAAAAAGGAGATTGAGACAATTATCTCGGGTACTGAGGCAAAAGCCTGCTTGCACTAAAATTATCTGCCTAGTCTTTGCCTAATTTTCTCTAAATGGTTACTCCATTTTTCATAAAAGAGCCACTCTATCACACTGTACCTAAATATCATTCTCTGCTTAGAAAATGAAAACATATCCAACAATAATTTAATCAGGAAAGACAAACAGTTCTGCATATATGCAGAATATTTGCTGATTCTGTAACATAATCCTAGGTTTGATATTTATCTCCTCCAAAAGAAAAGACTTACCTTTATCAAGACCAACGTGTGGATTCCCCAACCCTCCCCCCAACACACACACACACACACACACACACACACACACACAACACACACAGACCTCACTAATCTATGTACTTTCAGTGGTAGATATTATTAAGCATTAAGATATAATTAACCATATCTTGTGACGACTTCACTCAAAATGGTTACCAATCTTAGGATAGTCTCTTGATAGATATTGATCCAACCCAGGATATATAACAATTTATGAACACTCGTATGTAGGAAAAATCTTTATCTCCCCAAAGCATGAGCTGCCAACTGGTTTACACACATTTATAAAGCCTGTAATCCAACTATGACCAGCTAATACCCCAAATAATAGAACACCAGCAGCATGAAAAACAACTTGCACACTCTCTAATTAGGGTCTAGTTTACAGTTCTCTTGTGTGAGCTAAACATTAGATTTCATTACTATTTATGAACAGAAGATAACATGCTAAAAGTCCAGGCCTTCGTTTAATGGCAGAAACCCAGGCTCAGTCAATATTTTTACATGCTGACATATGTAACGAAGGCATACACATGGGAGTTACTCCTTCCTATTTGCCAAGGTTTCATATTTAGCCACAACTGTATATATGGCAAAATACCATAGTTGAACCTCTTTTTCTTTCTCACAAACCCTAATACAATTACATTTAATGGCTCATTTCCAATTTTTCTAAAAGCAACTGACCTCTTCTATGCAATCCAATCTCACCATTAACTTTCACTCAAACCTCACTGATACACAAAGCAACTCAGAATTTTGCCTGGCTTCTCAAGCCCAAGAAGTTCCATTTTTACATGGTTTTCCTGTTTCCAAGAAAAGTGATCATTTCTGGAACTATAAGCTATTCCTTTGAATTTCCAGTCTGTACATTGTGAAGAAGGCTGTGGGTGTGAAACAAGAGAAGATAAATTGCAAATTGGAGCTAAAGAGAAAAATAAATACAAGATTTTAGTGGAATCTAATTGTTTTTCACATAGCATAGTAACAGCTTATTATCCTTCCTTCTCAATTTATGTCATCTGCACATTTAGCTATATTCCCATTTGTCTGTCATCTATCTGTCTTCCGCACGCCTGTTAGTGTCTATTTATTTGGCAAGGCAAGTTGTGCTGTCTTTGTCTGCAGAGAAGAAAAGAAGAGGGAATATGATGAAAATCTTGGTGTAGCATGAATAGCAACGAGGTAAGGCTGATGCCTGGTGTGCGGATGAATCCTGTAAATGAAGTGGCCCTTGAATTAAATTAATTTAAAATCTGGCAAATATTACCCGGCATGTTTGTCAATGTGCTGTATAATTATTAATTTGTTCATTGAAGCAACTGTATAAATAAATAGAAAGCAGAATGCCATGATTAAGCAAGCATTGAAAATCCAGGGTCAAGGGGCCCGCAATATGGGAATCTCAATAGCTTTCCTGGGTCCTACTTTTACATCATCTCGTAAACCCATACATCGATAACGGCAAATTAATTGGCCCACATTTAGATGCCAACAGGGCTTTTGTATTCTCAGTGCACATTTTTGTCTTCTCGGAGTGAGATGTTAGTAACGGGGTTTTAATATTACCCCTAGGGGAGCAACAGAAATCTTAACAATTTCCTTCACTAGAGTATTTTCATTAGCGCTAAATGCCGTGCAATTTACATCTGAAATCAGGTGTAGGGGTGAGCAGAATGTGACAAGACATGTTCAGTAGTGCTTTTTTTTTTTTTGTTTTTGTTTTTTTTTTTTTTTTTTTGTTCCAATGTTCTTTATTTACTGCCATGGAGTCTCAGAAGAAAAGCATGCGAGTCAATAAGGAAATGTTTCCTGATTTCTCTTTGCCTTTACTTTCTGGAGATGAAAACGCTATCTTATTTAGATACTCAAAGGACACATTTTAAACAGCCCTCTTTCACCAAGAAAAAAGCACACTTAAAAAAAAATAACAATAATGCACCTAAAGTAGAATTAAACTAAACATTTCCTGACGGCTATGAGCAGATAATCCAGTAAGGGGCAAAAATCCAGTGAGGGAAAGTATTAAAAGTTAACGCAAATACTAGGCTGCTAAGTTTATGTCTATTCAGCTCAACTGTCTAATTAAAACCTAAATTAATGAAAAACTTACCTAGTATTATTTTTTTTCTGTAAATCTAAACTACAAGTGGAATTCCTATTGCGGATGTGAGGGTAAGCTAAACTCTGGGTAATGTCATCTCAAATTAACAAATATTCAAATACCTCTCTGGAAAGAACATCAGTTAGCATATGTGTCAAATCTGGGCTCTGTTTATATTTACCATTATTTTGCACACTAACCTCTTGTTAGAGTAAGACTTTATGATTTGATTGGGTGTTTCAGATCCTGAAATGCCTTAGTGGAGCCTAAATCCTAAGGAGGAAAACAAAGCCCGGTGAGAAGTTGCAATGACTAGCACTTAAGGAAAAAGAGCTACTTAGTGCCACAGAAGGTTCTCGGTGCTCTGCACAAATATATCCCATCTAACTTGCCCACCACTCTAAGAGGTTGGTGGTGTTTGCCCCATTTTACAGGTATGGAAAATGAAGCACAAACATGTTTGTAAACATTCGAGAACAACTCTTTACTGCATTCACTAGTGGCTCTCATCAAGATAAGGTCTCAACTGCCATCGCATTAGAAGAACAAATAAAAGCCTCATTGACCACGGTGGAAGTTAGCCAGCACTTGAACTTTAGTTCCGACAGGCGCAGGAAAGTCTCTGGATGAACGAGTGATGAAGCTAGCCTCCAAATTTGACTGGGTGTCAAATTTCTGTTTCCCATTTATAAGTGTGAGTTAACCAGGCTACTCCCTAGCCTGCTATCATACTAATAGATTAACAGGGGGTGCACTGTTAATAGCTTCTTTTTCCCAAAAATATTCCCTAAAGTGGGCAAGGAACAAGATAATAGAGCAAGAGAGGGAGAGTTTTCTAGTCCAGTGGTTCGACCTGTACTGCCTATCAGAATCACCTTCTAAAAATCTCAAATCCCAGGCCACACCTTAGACCAATTGAAATCAGAATCTCTGGGCTGGGACTCAGAATCAATAGTCTTATTTAACTCACTAAGCATAAACATTAACCAGTATTAGCACCAGTTAATACAGCAGAAATACATAATTAATAATAATATTTAACTATTTACAAATCTCCACATATATTTAGGTACTGTGGTGTCAGAGAAGGAGTCAGAAAGTTCCAGTCAGCTCTCCTACTCTATCATCTCCATGACCTTGGGTAAATTCCAGAACCGTCTTAAGCCTCAGTTTCCTCTCTGTAAAATACCATGTCTCCCCGAAAATAAGACCTAGCCAGACAATCAGCTCTAATGCATCTTTTGGAGCAAAAATTAACATAAGACCCAGTATTATACTATATTATATTATATAAGACCTGGTATTATATTATATTATTATTATATTATATTATATTATATTATATTATATTATATTATATTATATTATATTATATTATATTATACCGGTATTATATTATACCGGGTCTTATATTATATAAGACCCAGTCTTATATTATAGTAAAATCAGACCGGTTCTTATATTAATTTTTGCTCCAAAAGACACATTAGAGCTGATTGTCTGGCTAGGTCTTATTTTCAGGGAAACACGGTAAAATCATGCTTATCTTACCTCACAGAGAAAGCAATATATCAAATAAAACTTTTCAAACTTTAAAGCCTTATTTTTTTATTATTATTATTTTTTTAGTTTCTTCACTTTTTTCATACCTTCCAAGTTTAGCCAGTCACTACTTAATCTAAACATAACTCTTTCCCAGGCCTTAGTTGATCGAATTTACTCTGCATCTTTCTTGAATTTTGTACCTCCAGGGACCAGGAGCCAGTTAGTATTAAAACTACACCCAGGATTATTTCCTCAGCTGTCAGCTAACCTCTTTCACAGCCATTAATGGTTTATTAACTTTGCTTAAACCATTCAAGAACAAAAGAACCTCAGTTGGCCTTCTGATCTGCTAGCTCATTTTTACAGTCTTCCTTCCTTCCACCTTGGTTCCTTCCTGTAGTGTGACTTCGCAAACTTACTACAAAAAAAAAAAAGAAACACTTCCGATATTATTTTTTCTCAATCACAAAATGGCACAGAGAGAAAATTATGGGCTTAAAAGTTATTTTAAATAAACAAAAAAACCCTACATTCAAATGCCAAGACCACCTCTCAAGAGTATAGGCAATTTACTCAATTTCTCAGCTTCCTCTGAGAGATGGGGATAAATATACCAACCTCTCAAAACTGTCAGTAAAGAGAGCACACAACTTTTTTGAAATTAGAGCTGCATTGTTATGAATTTTAAAACAATGGTATGATTTACCCAATACAACCTTCTCCAATGAGTCTTGCAACTGGTTTATAGCTACTATCAAAATGTAGCCAGAATGTAAACTTTAATGATACATTTTACTAGGCCCAGTAAAAAGTGAAATAAAAATGAAGTTGCTTCTTTACATTTCTCTCCCCTCTTATCTTAACACAAGGTCAAATACATTTAAGAAAAATAAATCCAAACGATTCTCAGTTTGTTTAGCTTTTTGCTGTTTTCGAATCCAGGAGCATGTTGAATGTTTATTTGGTTTTCTGCTATCCTCTGTGTAGTTTTTTATAACCTACCAGCTTTTATTTTGGTCAGGGCTTTATAAGCAGTACACAGAATCAGCTCCGGACCAAAAAATGCCTCTCAGGTTTATTTAAGTCATAATTGTCTCCCTCCCCAAATTAATTCAGGGGTTCAAAAAGTGTTTGAGAGTGGTGTGGAAAACTTGTTTTAAAAAAAGAAAAAATGGTAGCTGTCCAGGATCTACCCATCCCTCCCCCGAGAATCTGATTCAGTATGAGGTAGAGCCCAAAACTGCATCCTTACCAGGACGCCAGGGGGTTCTGACCTCAGGGTCATAGCGTATGGAAACTACTAGGTGGAACACTTTTCAATGGCAGTATTCTGTTGACGACCCCACCAGAGTACCACTCCAGGACCCATATATTTGACTTCCGAGAGTCCAAATTGGAATTTGCTGATCT
Source organism: Rhinolophus sinicus (assembly GCF_036562045.2). Lineage (NCBI taxonomy): Eukaryota > Metazoa > Chordata > Mammalia > Chiroptera > Rhinolophidae > Rhinolophus > Rhinolophus sinicus. Next base: position 19,621,320 of record NC_133768.1, on the reverse strand, counting down.
TCACCACAAATGTGGATTTCAGACTCTATTTCTTCTGAGCCTACCATCATGGGGGTGTGCCTGCACCCTCTGGATAGGCCACCTGCAAGCCCTATCATGAGGGCCGACACTTGGGGCCTTTAATAAGCTGTTAACTTGGCATTCAACCTTGGCTGCACTTCTGAATCACCCAGGAATTTTTTTAAAGTCCAGATGCTGGTGACTCAGGCAGTTGGAGCTCCGTGCTCCTAACTCCAAAGGCTGCTGGTTCGATTCCTACATGGGCCAGTGGGCTCTCAACCACAAGGTTGCCGGTTCGACTCCCACAAGGGATGGTGGGCTGCGCCCCCTGCAACTAACAACGGCGACTAGACCTGGAGCTGAGCTGTGCCCTCCACAACTAAGACTGAAAGGACAATAAGTTGACTTGGAAAAAGTCCTGGAAGTACACACTGTTCCCCAATAAAGTCCTGTTCCCCTTCCCCAATAAAATCTTTTAAAAAAAAAAAGTCCAGATGCCCACACTTCGCCCCAGACCAGTGGTTCTCAAACGTTAGCTCCAACAGAGGGTGTGGGGACAGAGCCCCAGAGAGCAGTTTCCAGGCTCTCGGCCTCATGTGGAAAGGTGCTGGCTCGGGTAGTAGATGGCCATCAACTGTGGCTAGCTGGCCGTCAGCTGTAACCAGTGAGCCATTGGCCACTAATATAACTGCTGTGGCTACTCTCCGTGGGTGTTCCTTTTTGGCCTCACCGTATCTTGCGTTCTTATGTAGGGAGCAGGACCAGAGACACCACAGGCCGCCCCACACGACAGAGGGACTTTAAAATAAATAAATAAAAGAGAATTATCTGAGGGACAAAAAACCCTGGGCCCCACATCCAGAGCTTCTGATGTAGTAGGTCTGGGGTGGGGCCCAAGAATTTGCATTTCTGACAAGTTCTCTAGTGATTCAGGGACCACACTCTGAGAATCCCTCGCCCAAACAAATTAACCAGAATTTCTGTGGTTGGAAGCCCAGCATTAGTAATTTTAAAAGTTCTCCAGGCCACAGGTAGGAAGCACTGATGTGACCCAGGTCACATGATACTCTCCTCAGGCTGGTGATACAAAGGGTAAGTAGTTAAATATCCCTCTTGACTTGGCTACAGCAGCAACTCCTGGTTCCCAGGGGAAGCAGGGCCAGCGGTACCAAGTACTGGACTCAGTGTAAAAACCCCCACCATAGCTGATATCAAGCTTCCAAATGGAAACCCTCAGATATCACTGAGTGCAGAATTAGGAAAAGAGGCAAACAACTGGCCCTCATGAACTGGTACAAGCTGGCTCCAGCACACCACTACCTCGTGGTACGAGCCGTGGCCTCGGTGATAGTCGCAGCAATGTCTTCACCGACCTGATTCTATGGTGTAGCTCTAGCTGACGTCCTAACTAACTAGCAGTCCTTGTTGCCATTTCTCAGCCTGGTTCCCCATCCTTCTCAGGCATTCTGAGAGCTACGAAGCAGTCTTCCTAATCAATGACTTCGATCTGCCCAAGAGTGTTTCTGTTGCTAACCTCTAGGAACTCGCACCTCCTAAGTCACCACATCTAGAGGTTAAGAACCTAAGACCTGGAGTCTACACTCTTGCAGTCCTAGGAAGGATTTTGCTGTAAAACAGTCGCATCTTAAGAGGCATGAAACTCTTAAACCAGCACTTGTCAAAACTGAATGAAAATCACCTGGGGATTTTGTTAAAATGCAGATTCTGATCCAGTAGGACTAAAGGGAGGCAAAAAATGGACATTTCTCACAAGTTCCATTGGGGCGGAGGCCACTGGGGCTGCTGCTGCTGCTGCTGATCTGAGAACGCACTGTGGAGCAAGTCTTTAAACCAGAGCCGAAGGGCTGAGGGTGGGGCCTCGGGCCTGGATTCCTCTGGGCACCCCTGATTTCAAGACACTTAAGGGCCTGTCTGCCCTCCTTGTTTTGGTCAGTGCACCAGCCGACCTTGATTACTTGTTATGGCTGATGCCGCCTGGTCCCCAGTGCTGACAGCCTACCTCTGAATAAGATGCCACAATCAGTGTCACCTGACTGTCCCTGACCACCTCTCTTGGTACACAAGCCATAAATTTAAATTCACTTATTCATCCATTCAACAAACATTTGCTGTTTCCCTCTTGTGTGCAATGCTCTTGGGGAAGTTTAGATCATTCTAGACTCTCCATCTGTGCATTTTAAATAAACTGAATTGGGAGTATTCCCAGTGCCATTAAATGAGGACTGGATTTAGCACATGTCACGAGAAGTTAAAGGTCATAGGGAATCTGTGTGGGCAAGGGAAAGTTCCAAGCCTGTCAGGAGTTTGGCTGTGGGAAAATGCAACTTGATAATCTGTCAACTCAAGCTGTCAATCGAAGCCCATTATAACTCTTATACCACCCATCTGACACTAGATCAATAGGATAAGTACTTTCTGATGTCAGATCAATGGTATGACTAAGTTTGGGGGCGACAGCTAAACAATTGCATCCATCCTAGGTATGTGAATGTTATTACCAGGAACATCAACTCAAAGCAAAATGATAAACCACTTCCTGCACAGTGTTGTGAAAGAAATGTTCAAACCCCCAGAAATTCTTAGTGCTCCCACCTACTAAGATACAAAAGGTAAAGTACGTGTGTATTTCTAAGATATATAAAGTACCCATTTTGCAACAGAGCTTATGGGGAAGATACATTTCACAGAGTTATAAGCTAAAAATTGAGCCCCCAGGGCTAATTGGATAAGAGGTTCTTGTCATGTCATAGACTTTGAAGGAAATTCACATCAACTGTGAAAATACCCTTTTGTTTTCTTTTCCCACTGTAGTAGTTTCCCCTCCTTGAACAGCTTCTATCCTATAAGTCCAGGAATGAATTTTAACCAGATGGAGAAGAGTCACAAAAGGAATCCAATGTCAGTTTCCTTCTCTCTCCTCCCAACTCTCACCATCCATTTGTGAGTACATTTGTATTTGGGGTACATAATAGAGACACAACCTCAGGGTGGGGGAGGCTGGTGAAGTCTCCTGAGGAAGTGATACTTGAGCTAATGCCTGAAGAGTAAGTGAGACATAGCTAGGACAAGAGTGTAGGGAGAGTATTCCAAGCAGGAAAAACAAGCATGTGCAAGGGCCCTGAGGTTAGAGAGAATGTAGCATCTTAAAATAAGACCAATGATGTAGGAGTCTAGTGAGCCAAGGGGAGCGTGGAACTTGCCAAGACAGGTGAGGTAGGTAGGGGCCAGATCACAGAGGTCTGTGAAGCCTTCCACGTGCACCCTGCTACTCAGGTGACTGAAGGCCCACGTCCAAAGATGTGCTGAGAGACAAGATTCTAAGAGACAGAAAATAACTCGCTTAGAGCACCATGTACCATAAGAAAAGGTGGCCTCCTCTCCATCTCCACTCTGTGACAGCTCTGAGCACACTGAGAGGGAGGCAAACACCAATTTGATTCTGCTTCTATATCCCGGAGACTCCTAGGCTCAGATACTTTGCTACAACCACTGTGCTCCCAGAGCCTGGTGTTCTGAATGTCCCATTCCACCCTCATCCTAAATCACAGTGAATCCCAGATGGTACAAAGTGACCAATCCCAAGGACATCAGTGCTTTAATAGGGATGATCACCCACCTTAAGGTAAAAGTGACAATGAGTAGGAAAGGTGTAGTCATATGCAGAGAAAGAAGTAAAGGAATAGTTTGAGACATATGCGCTGATCTGATCATTTCTATTCATGGAATAGCCTACTATTCCCCCATATATTAGTATATGTGGGTGTTTACGTGTGTGTGTTTTATACGTATGTATATGCATGTATGTATAAATATATGTGTGTGTATACACATGCAAGAGCATATATGTATGTGGGTGATTATGAATGTATGTGTCTGTGTGTGTGTAGTCACATCCACGCGTATAAATTTTTAAATGGCCCCCCAATTACTCAGCACATACATGGTTGCCGACAGTCTGCTAAGTACTTTACATAGTAATTTCACTTCATTTGCACAATAAACCTAAGACATACATTCTCTATATTATGCCCACTTTTCAGATAAGGAAGCAAAATCTTAGAGAGGCTCAATAACTTGCTCAGAATCACACAGCAATTAAGTCAATCTTAATTCATCATCCATCTCTTCCAGAAAGCATTTGTTTTCCTTAGTAGCCCCACCCATTTCCCAGACCACCAACATTTTACTTCAATATCACCATTATTTCATGTCTGACCTGTCAGACTCCTGACAGGAAAAAAAAGTTGTGTGTACCCTCCAATGTATCATAAATGCCAAGGTCAGCATGTATTGGTGCGTGCTGATGTTCACAAGAAGAGCGGTGGTCTGACCTTTGAGAAAATATCTCTACCCAGGACACAGAGAGGCCTGTGCTCCTGCCATCGGGGCATTAAGTCAATCCAAATCCAAAGGACACGTCAGAAACCAGGCCCTGCCACCATGCTGCAATCACAAAACATTCTGCAAAGCATGGGGTGGGATTCCAAACCAACTGAAAGGGTGTATAATAATAGACATAAAATGCTCTGATTTGGAGCGGAGGGAAGAGTTAATCAGAGTGAATGTTCCAGCCACACAATCACAGTAGCTGAAAGACGGGTACTAAAGAGCTTGCCTCCCTTTATTTATATGCCTTTACATCTAGACTTACCAAGAAGCAGTTTCACTTACCTTTTAAACAGCCAGAGTGCCACTTTATCATTAAGCAAAGATGCCAGGGAAGAAATGAGTATTATTTAAAATGCAAACAGAGTGTAAAGGATGACTGCCAAGAAACAGCTCATCCAGATGCCTCAAAGCTACCGCTGTCTGCTGCTGCAAAATGCCTGCAGGAGATCAAGTTCACGTAGGCCTGTGGTTCTTGATCTTTGGCATGCATCGCAATCACCTGGAGGACTTGTTAAAGACAGAATGCTGGGCCCGCCCCAGAGTTCCTCATCAGCAGTTGTGGGTGAGGCCCAAGAACGTGCATTTCGAGCAAGTTCCCAGAGCTGCTGCTGCTGATCCCGGGACCACACTCTGAGAACCGCTGGGGTGGGCACTGTTTTGTCCAGCCCATTAGCATTGCTAACACGTAAACCTAAAAGGTGAAGGACACCATCCTGGACAAGAGGACCCCTAGACCTGAAGAGATGTCCAGGTCATAATGGAAGCTACAGATCCCTCAGATAAAAGGTTAGTTACTTCCTCCTGGAGGCCCCACATCCTCCAATACTCTGGGGTTCAGTCCTTCCAGAAGGATAAAGAAAACCTGTGGGCTAGACAAAGGCTGGTGATTTCATCAGGCCACCGAGCAGAAAGTGGCTTCATTGAATTACAGATGTCATGTAGAAATCCCCAGAGTGATCAAGCTGATTTTTCTTAGTGCAGAGAAACCCCAGCAAGATAGAGGTTTGGCCTCTCTTTCCTCCCCGGTGAAAAAGAATAACTCTGTCAGAGAGGCTATTGTGCCAAGGAGGTGCCTGATAATGAACTGTCGAAATTTCCTTTCTACCACCTTCGAGTAACCGCTTGTCAAAACAAACTGTGCCTAAGTGCCAAGGACAGTTTTGGTCCCAGGCAAATAACAAAAGAGCTAAACTCGGGAAAACTGGGCTTTTACTGGCACCCTGTTCCATCCTCGGTCCCCATGTTCAATGACATTCCTATCTTGTTTTGCCCTGCTGTCTGTGAATTAGCCAGCCCTGGGGTTAAAAAAAGATGCCAGGCTCAGAATAGTATGTCTTACAGCGTCATCCTTCTGGAGAAATGCAAAGGAAGAGGCCACCACATGGGGCCTCAGAGGGAAAGAGAACCACACATTGCCCCAGAGATCTAGGATAAGCGTGACTCTTGGGTTTAGCTGAGCTCTGCTAATCCTTCCTACAGTGAGTGTCTATCCTGTCAGGATTTGTGATTGAGAGCTGCTTAAACAGGTGAGAAAATTTCAGGAAGCTAATATGTCCCATCTAATCAAAGCTAAGTGTTCCCTCTTTGCCCAAGCCCTCTTATTTGCATGAGTACCACATGGTAATGGATAAATAAGTTTTTTCAAGGTTGTTTGAAATGCGGGCCCTTAAATAAGTGATCTAGTGCTCAGTTTCATCTAAAGGAGAGGTTACCCAGAGCGCCTCAAGATTCATGCCCTCATCAGAACCATTTCCAGCTCAACCTCATCCTTCAGAAACCCAATACAGTACTACAAAACTGGCTACAGCAGAGTTATAAACCAAGGGATTATTTCTTCACACACACCTGGAAACTCTCTTTTCACCATCCTGAAGACCTGCAGCAATGAGCTTTAGTTATTAGGTTGATGCAAAAGTAATTGCGAGTTTTGCAATTATTTTTAAACCTTTTAAACCACAATTACTTTTGCAGCAACCTAATACGTAGCACTCTCATCTGTTAATTATTTCATCAATACATTTTGAATGTTTTTTCTTTGCTTTTGAGGCTTTTCCTCTCTTTGGTCCAGATACACTCTTTATTTACAAAAACTCACCTCTCCCACTTAGCATTTTGCAACTGATTTTGTGCAAAACATCTTGCACGTGATCCTACTAGGGCAGTGACTCTCAAAGGTGGTCACAGGACCCTCGGTGTCATCACCTGGGAACTTGTTAGAGATGCAAATTCTCGAGCCCCACCCAGAAGCTCTGGGGGTGGGGCCCAGCCATCTGTGTTTTAACACGCCCTCCAGGTAATTCTGATGCAAGCTAGAGTGTGAGAACCGCTCTTAGGAGAGGATATGGGAATAAGGAGGAAGTAACGAGAAACCCAATTTAGGGTAAAGGGTTTTCTTGACCCATGATATATTTTTCTTTATACCTTTTATATTTTGCCAAGTAAAAGATAACCCCGATACTACATCTATGTTGTTATTATGATGGTGTGCTGGAGCCAGCTCCTAGCAGCTTGTTGAGAGCCATGAAACATTCAGGAAGTCTACAAGCCAGCTGTTAATCCATTAGTATCTTGCCGTGAGCCCTGGTGAGAGTATTTACACCACGGAATCAGCAAACGCTACACATCCCAGATTTTATTCAGAGAGCCAGGTTACCAGCACACCACTGGCTGATTTTTAAAAGGGTTGCCACATGTGTTGGGACACAAGGCAATGGCAGATAAAGAATCACAAGGCAAGGAGCCAGGATATGGGGCTGGACAAGAGGCAGGAAGGAGTATGCACAGAGGGGCAGCCCAGCCCCAGGGAAAGGCCAGAAAGCCAGGAGTCAAGACAAAATTTAGTGCTTAGCACAGTGCTCCCAGCCGGAGCAGGGGCAGGTAGATTCTGGGCTGAGGCAGAACAGGTTTAATATAATTTTATATTTAGAAGGTGAAAATGGACCTTTTTTGTAATCTTCTTGACTGCTGCTGATGTATTGATCCATTCATCCATTCAGCGGATATTTATTGGATGTCTACTGTATACCAGGCATTGTGCTAGGCGCCAATGAGACAGCAGTGAATAACACAATGTCTCTGCCATCACAGAGCCTGCAGTTTACAGACAACAGCAACATAAAGCTAAGTATACACAGTTTAGTATTCCAGTAAGGATGAGGAGTCATTTGATGTAAGTGATCGTAAGTGGCTATTTGATATAAGATGCTCAGGGTGAGCTTCACTGACAAGGTGACATTTGAACAGAGACCCAAAGGAAATGAGAGAGCAAGTCATTGGTGGGAGACAATTCTCCATGGGTCTGGTGCATTTTTGCACAATTCAGGAGCAAGACTGACTGCCTTTGTTCTGGATAGCTATTCAAGGATGTTTATATAGCAAAGATCCATGAAAGGTAAAGATAATGTCTCTCTCCAAAATTCAGCACAGAGTCACTTACTGTCCAGCATCATAAAGATAATACTCCCCCTGGAGAAAAGGACAGCCATGCTTACTACCCACTTTAAATGATTCCGGTTTCCTAACCTCAGGGTTCCACTCCTATAAGACAACCCTGTACGTGCTCATGTCACCTGGCCCTCCCTGTGGGAACTGGGACGCAGGGAATCAGCACAAGAAAATGCTGATACTCTGGCTACAGATATTGCTGTGAATAATACAGTCCTTTGTCCCCGACCCAGGAGTGTCATGTCTTGTGCCAGCATCCATAATACTGTGGCAGGCTAACTTAATAGCGTACAAGCACGGTAAAATGTCAGGCCCCTCAGTTCATGACATCCGTGAGAATAAATGAGGGGAGGGTGGTCCAGGCAGGGGACACAGCAAATGCAGATGCCCTGAAGTGGGTGATGGTCTCCCTCAACCAGACTCTCCTCTGTGGCTTGCCCTGGCCCTTGACAGCTGCGTAAATTACTCTGTCTTTATCAACTCACTGTCTAACTTTTAAGATGCCACCACCTCTTGCACAAGATCTGTGATTGCCAATACAGAAGAAAAGGGGGAGCATCTCCCCTGCCACCCCCACTCCTGGTCCCAAAGGAAGTCATATGGAATCTAGGGTCACATGAAATTTGTTTAATTTATGGATTGAGAAAAACAGTCCTGGAAAGACTTGTAGTGCCCACAAAAGACACTACAGGAAGCAAAGGAGGACAATGACCAACACCAACAGGCGCAGCCAGGACCCAGAGTTCAGTGCAAGAAAAATGGAAAAATGGGAAAAAGAGAGAAGAGCTATGTCCTCCAATAGGAAGGTCTCAATCTCAGAGCATTTGTGGATAAAACCATGACAAATCACAGCAAAGCTAGCCACAATCACAATGGAGAAAAAAATTAGGACAACCTGACTTATATACCGTGTTTCCCCGAAAATAAGACCTAGCCAGACCATCAGCTCTAATGCGTCTTTTGGAGCAAAAATCAATGTAAGACCCAGTCTTATTTTACTATAAAACTGAGTCTAATATAATATAATATAATATAAATAATATAATATAATATGTATTATATAATATAAGACCTTGTCTTATTTTAATATAATATAAGACCAGGTATGATATATGATATGATATGATATGATATGATATGATATGATATGATATGATATGATATGATATCGGGTCTTATATTAATTTTTGCTCCAAAGGACACATTAGAGCTGATTTCCCGGCTAGGCCTTATTTTTGGGGAAACACAGTAAAGAGCATGGGAGTTGAAGAAAACAGCATCTGGTATATAGACTCTAAAAGCCACATTTGAGTGCTTTTTGATTTTTTTTTCAGAATACATCTCCATTTTGATCATGAAAGCCATTGAAAAGATAGAATTCTATTCACAGACATTTACATTATGAATCACTCCTTAGAAATGATTCATTTCCTTAAAATTAAATGTCAGTACCTCATGAGGAGCAACACCTCTAAAATTCCCTACTTTCATCTTTAAGAAAAATTTGAACTTAGCTTTAGTTTTTCAGTGTAAGAAAAAAGAGTGTACTCTGCTAAGTCTGAGAAAATAGTCAGTACTTTCCTATGTATCATGATTCACTTTGCCAGCCACTCTAACACTGACAAATCTTAAATGACAAAAGCAGATTGATACTGTGATTTCTGTTTAAAAATAGCTTGTTTTCTCTCTTAGCTCAAAAGAGTTTACTTCCCTTCTCCATAACGTTTACAAACTCACCATTCTAATAAGTAATACGAGTGTGTGAGTAGCTTAGACAGGTATTGCAATGGACTGAATGTTTGTATCCCCTCGCCCCCAAATTCATACGTTGAAACCTAACCTCCAATGTGATTGTATTAGAAGGTGGGGCCTTTGGGCAATGATTAGGACATGGGGGTAGAGCCCTTATAAATGAGATTAGTGCCCTTATAAAAGGGATCCCAGAAAGCTCTCTCTCGTCCCTTCTGCCATGTGATGAGGACACAGCAAGAAGATGGCCATATATGAACCAGGAAGCTGGCCCTCATCAGACACCAAATCCGCCAATGCCTGGATCTTGGATTTCCCAGCTTCCAGAACTGTGAGAAATAAAGGTCTGTTGTTTAAGCCACCCAGTCTATGGTCTGTTACATAGCAGCCCCCGCAGACTAAGACAGTGGTATATACTCATAAAAGGATTCAAGCACAATACAACCCTGTGGTCATCAAATCCATTTTCCTGCTTCCATATAGGACTGCAGCAAAACTGGCTAAATCAATATTTGCCATGTTTTCATATCTTCAGTGAACAGCATCTTGCCATCTCTTGTAATAGTCTTTTAAAAATTTCTGTGAAGCAGGATTCAGTTACAACTAGTTACAATTGCTGTGCAGTTGGAAACAAGAAACTGGAAACAACCTAAATGTCCCCCAACAGATAAATGGTTAAATACCTGAGGCCGCATGCATATAGCAGGACACCATGCTACCATTCAAGTGATAGTGTAGAATAATAACATGAAAAGATTGTCACCATATTTTCTTAAAAGCAAGGGAGTTATGGAACAACATTTACAGGATGATCCCATTTTTTTGTTTAAAATACTACATGCATACGACGTGGACAATTAAGTTTGTGAACTCATCCTAGAAAAAGCACAACATACCACATTGCTGAATATCACTACGGTCACCTTCGAAGTTCTCCCCTTGGGAAGCTATGCACTGACGCCAGCACCTAGTCCACCCTGCAAAGCAATTTTGGAACTCTTTTTCTGGAATGGCCATTAGAGCTGTCATCATATTACCCTTGATGTCCTGAATGTCATCAAACTATCTTCCTTTCAATATTTCCTTTATCTTCAGGTAAAGAAAGAAGTCATTGGGGGCCAGAGCAGGTGAGTAAGGAGGGTGTTCCAATACAGTTATTTGTTTACTGGCTAAAAACTCCCTCACAGACAGTGCTGTGTGAGCTGGTGCATTGTCATGATGCAAGAGTCATGAATTGTTGGTGAAAAGTTCAGGTCATCTAACTTTTTCATGCAGCGTTTTCAGCACTTCCAAATAAAAACTTGGTTAGCTGTTTTTATCCCGTTGGTACAAATTCATAATCAATAATCCCTCTGACATCAAAAAAGGCTAGCATCATCATTGCAACAAGTTCTCCAACTTAATTGTCACACCTCATATATATTCCCCACGTGGCACTGTGTTAGGCTCTAAGAAGCAGTGGTGAAAACACAAATTATTTCTGCCCTTGTGAAGCTTACAGTCTAGCCAGGCAGGTAGACATTAGATAAATAAGGATACAAGCCATTAGTTAATTGCAGGTATGAGAAATGCTGCAGAAAAGCAGGATATTATACTTTCTAAGAAAACCCTATCTCCAAACATTCTGCTCATCTCTCCATTTCAGTTTTGTGAAGCCCCTCTGCAGGAGAAGTTTTTAGAACATAGTCTGCTTCCTAATTTTTCCTATGAATTTATTTTCATAGTAAGACTAACAAAGGAGAAAATTTAGAATCCCTGGGAAATCGTTTCTCATTAAGCATGCCATACCACCAAGAATAACCTTGCATTGACTGGAAATCCTCACTCCTCATCTCCTTTTTAACAAGCTAATAATGTGAATTGTTTTAACCTTTCCTTTTAGGTTTTATTTCCCAAGCCTTAAATCATCTTCATTGTCCTTTTATGAACTGCCTCCAAGTTTTACATGATTAATGCCTGCTCATTAGATGCTGAACAAACTTGTGGTCAGATGCACTCCAGTAACTTTAAAGGCTCTGGTTTTGTCAAAAAAGGGCTGCAGCCAGTACACAATATATATCATCTGCATCTATGATAAACATACCTCTTCAAGTTGGCTTCTCCATAAAAGCATTCAATCTTCCCATTTATTTCTAATTAAGATCTTGTTCCCATCTTCAAAGGCCTGGATTGCATCCACCAACCCTAAATAATGTGTTTCATTTCTTTAAAAATAGCATTTCCCTGAAGCAGCATTACATAGATATTTCAACGTGGGTTTTTATTTTTTTCTGTCCAAGCCTGTCAGCAGATTTGCTACTGCTCTGGCCATCAGACACAACACATCAGGTCCAATCATCTTACCAGGACAGCATTTTTACTTTATCCCTGGAACGCAAGTGAAGACGTTGCTTTAAAGAACCCAAATGGCCTGGATGATTTTTGCAGTATCTAATATTTCTTGGATACCTAATATGTATGTAAGATTTCCCTTGTACAATTAAGGAAGAAGATGGAGTTCCTATGTTCCCAAGTATACACCTAAATGGAAAGATGGAACAAACAGGTGGGTTTAAACAAGAAGATTTAGTGGCTTCTTTAATATACATTAAAAGGCCTGGGTCACTGGGAAAATATACAGCAATGCTTAACAACTCCACACAATCTTAGCAGAGCATTGAGATTAAGCTCTGTTCAACTGTGGGAAGTTTCCACAGACTAGATGACTTTTACATGGTGTTTTTATTAGTGTTGCACATGACACACAAGGCCTAGCTAAATATGCAGTAACCACGAGGCCTAAGCACTTTCAGAACCATCACAGCTAAAATTAAGCCTGAGTGCTTTACTGCCACCGAGAACTTGGATAGTCGGAATGGTGCGTACACGTTTTTTTCTTTGTTTCTGTTCCTGGCTGAATCCACTTTGGCAATCACAATGGACAAAGCCAAAGCTATGGATCCGAGTAAATAAAATGGCAATTTCCACACCCTTTCAGTACATAATCTGAAATTCAATCCACTACCATTAAGGCACTTGAATTTTGCCCCAAAAGGTAAAACTCAGTTCTGAAATTTGTGTTCTTGGATTTGAATTCTAGTTTGTAATAGCATGACTAGAAGTTAAGTTATTCAGTTCTGGTTCCAGGTCAATTTTACCAGCACCCTCAGTGAGAGTCAAAGTTGTGCAAGACACAATACCTACCCTCTAAAAGCTAACAGTCTCTCATAGAATTGTGAATTCTCTGAGATATAACAAACCAGAAATTGGCCTGACTCCTTTTTTATTTTTATTATCTTTACATAAGGACACTGTAGTATAGATCCACTGGAAGGAACAAAGGAAGTGAGAACACTGCTTCCTATGCAGGGCTGCCATGTTAGGCTATACAGGGTGTGCACTGCAGAATTCCAGGAACCGCTGTTCACACAGTATGTAGGTTCTACCGTATGGTAGCCTGAGTCCAGTGGTCTCCGTTAAGTGGAGAGCCGGTGCTGTTGAGCTAGACTTCCTTAAAATCTCCCTGACTAGGGTTGCGTTTGGTTTTAAAGCCTAAGTAGCTGAACACACAGGCTGGAGTTAAAAGGCATCAGCTGAAAAAATTAAAAGGCTAAATAAAGGAACAGAATGCTATGCAGATTCTGTCAGCTAAAGGGCTAACCACATTTACTACATTCGTAACATTTCTCTCCATAGCGCATAATCACTAAACGCTTATTGGACAGGTAGACCACTATGTAAAGTATTTCATAAGTATAGCTTGGTCCTGGCTTACAAATTGCCATTCCTCTAGTGTTCTGTGTCCTCTTCTTAGTATTTATAGAAATGTTTGTAACTGATATTAGATAAAGAGTTTTGGTCTCTGCTTTCAAGGATTCTCCTTCTACACTCAGTTATTACCCAAATTATCACCTAAATATTTGCTAGAGGCAGACAACAGCTCGATTTGTTGTGAAAGCAGCCAATACATTCACTTGACTATTTTTCATGCTACATACTTTTTAAGATAATTTTTTTCCAAAAAGTTGACATACAATATTATATTAGTTTCAGATGTAAAGCATAGTGATTAGACATTTATATAACTTATGGAGTGATTACCCCGATTAATCTAGTACCCCCCTGACATCATATATAGTTATTACAATATTATTGACTGTATTCCCTGTGCTGTACCTTACATCCCTGTGATTATTTTGTAACTACCAATTCGTACTTCTTAATCCCTTCACCTTTTTCACCCGGCCCCCCAAACTCCTCTCATCTGGCAACCATCAGTTTATTCTCTGTATCTATGAGTTTGTTTCTGTTTTGTTCATTTGTGGTTTTTTTAGATTCCACATATAAGCGAAATCATAAGTAATCCTAAGTTGCCTATTAATTGACTGCAATGAAGCCTATGCACCTCCATTCAGCTGTTCCTCATCCTGTTTGATATCACCTTTCAGAGGCCCTATTCCACGCATGGTGTAATGAAGAAAGGACCTTAACCCCCAACTGGTTCATTTTCACTTGAAGCATGATATTTAGAGAAGTTCCATCTTCTTCGGCATTGCTATCACTAGGCCATATGCCAACTGTGTGTGTCTCATACTCCAGAGCAGATATTGGCTCCCCTCATTTCTCTGGAAAGAAAAGTTGGTTAAAGAGACGGGCCTGATCCTTACTCTCACTTCCTTGTCTCATCATGTGTTATTTATACATGGTTTGTCTGGGAACTACTTGGTTTTGTCAGATTTTGCCACTGCTTCATCTGGCTTCAGCCACTTGTGATCACACACACACACACACACACACACACACACACACACTCACAGGCTTCCTGTGGGCACTGTTTTCACAATGCTTTGAATCAATCTATTCTACATACAGTATTTACCTTGGTACTGGTCAATAACAGACAACTTTACAACATGCACACACCAGCCTACAAACCTAGAATACCATGTGATCTTGCTCTTGCCAGATTGTGAATTTGGAGAGAATTAAAGCTTAAACTTTGCCATAATCTCTTACAGAGAAGCAACGTCTCACAGAGGAGGGCCAACCTCTCATTTAGACAGAACACATACTCTTCTACCCACCATGACTGGACATATGTTGGAAACCCATGTTAGGTGTGCCTCTCACATGTCACCTAAAATATCCAACTAATAATTCATCTATTTGTTTATTCATCAATTCCGCTACCATTTATAGGGAATCATTCTTAGCAAACTACTACATAGAGGTGCAGTGTACAAAAGACCAAAGGGAATGCCAAGAAATATGAAGGAGAAAAGGGCAGTCAATGGCAAATCACAGTGACCTTTAAAAGTAGACACTCAGACATACCAACATGTCTCTCTACAACATGGACCCTGACTGGCAATGTTCAGCTCAATCCAATCCCTCAAGCATTTATTGAGCATCTACTATGCGTAGCACACTTCTATGGGTAGCCATCTACTATGGCACTGTGAGCAGAATAGTGGGTGGTACCCAAATCCACTTAATCTCCACTGTGAGCAAAGCTGTAAACTCATAGGGTAGCAGAGTGAGGGCAAGCGAATAGAAAATAATAACGTATGACAAGCACAAAGGCAGCCCACCTAACTAAGACTTGGAGGTTCTAGAAAGGCCATTAAAATGTTCCCGATCTATAACCAGGAAAATTTGCATGTGGTCTGTGTGGGGACAGAGCCAGGAGTGCAATTTAATTTCTAGGCTCTCGCCTCATGTGGAAAGGCGCTGGCTCAGGTAGTAAATGGCCATCAACTGTGATTGGATGGCCATCAGCTGTGGCTAGTTGGCCGTCAGCTATAACCAGTGAGCCACTGGCCACTAATATAACTGCCATGGCTACGCTAGCAGAAAAATTGGGACTAGCAAGAAGATGGTGGCTGAGCTACCAAGAGCTGATTGCAGTTAGCATGGCAGATTGCAGCTAGCAAGTAGGGTTGGTTGGCAGAGAAGCAGCTGGCAGGTCACGGATCGTGAGGCTCCTGCTTCCTGTGTCTCCAACCCAGCCTCCAGTGAGACTATAGTGGTATGACTCCCCTACCTATGGCTCCATGTGTGTTCCTTTTTGGCCTCACCATGTCCTGTGTTCTTATGTGGGGAGCGGGAGCAGAGACTCTGCATGACACCCTGTACCACAGTCTGTATATTAGATAATAGTGTGTTATGAATGTTAAGTTTCCTGGGGGTCACAGTCATATCATGCTTATTTGTCATGCAGGGTGTCAGGCGGGGTCTCTGGTCCCGCTCCCCACATAAGAACGCAGGATATGGGGAGGCCAAAAAGGAACACCCACGGAGCCATAGATAGGGGAGTCATACCACTATAGTCTCACTGGCGACTGGGTTAGAGACACAGGAAGCAGGAGCCACATGACCTGCAACCTGCCATCCGCTTCTCTGCCAACCAACCAACCCCTTGCTAACTGCAATCCGTCGTGCTAACTGCAATCCGTCGTGCTAACTGCAATCCACTCTTGCTAGCTCAGCCACCATCTTCTTGGTAGCCCCCATTTTCTGCTAGCATAGCCACAGCAATTACATTAGTGGCTGATGGCTCACTGGTTACAGCTGATGGCCAACTACCCACAGCTGATGGCCATCCAATCACAGTTGATGGCCATTTACTACCTGAGCCAGTCCTTTCCACGTGAGGCCGAGAGCCTGGAAACTGCACTCCTGGCTCTGTCCTCACAGCCGGTCAAGACACAAAAGCAAACATCTGCCAATTCCACTACGTGGTGGTATGTTCCCAAGCAAACAGTCAAGTGGTGCATTAAATTAGGGATAGAAGGCAATTCCCCATAGTCCATAGTCATTTCGCCAGGGCTGTCCTGGGGGTGAGGGAGGACCTTGACCTCACCCTCAGCTCCCACGGAGGACTCAGCAAGTGTTTCCTCCTGGGACTACAAGTCCTGCAGCTGGGCTGCCTCAGCAAGCACTTCCCAGCCCACAGGGCTGCAGCGACCTTCACTTTCTCCAGCCTATGCTGGTTGGGGAACCGTCCATGTCCTCCCACCCCTCCATGGGGGTCGAGCTCTCCAGCAGCTGCTCCTCCTGGTCTTCCTGAGACTGAGTGTCCATACACACAAATTGCTCCACCGCCCTTCGGAGAGCTTTGGCTGGCACCGTACCCTGCTCGCTGTGCCATGTGTCATGCAGGGTGTCATGCGGGGTCACCTGTCCCACTCCCCACATAAGAATGGTGAGGCCGGACATGGTGAGGCCGAAAAGGAACGCCCACAGAGCCATAGGTAGGGGAGTCATACCACTATATTCTCGCTGGCGGCTGGGTTGGAGACACAGGAAGCAGGAGCCACACGATCCGCAACCTGCCGTCCGCTTCTCTGCCAACCAACCAACCCCTTGCCAACTGCACTCTGCCGTGCTAACTGCAATCCACTCTTGCTAGCTCAGCCACCATCTTCTTGCTAGCCCCCATTTTCTGCTAGCATAGCCTCGGCAGTTATATTAGTGGCCAATGGCTCACTGGTTACAGCTGATGGCCAACTAGCCACAGCTGATGGCCATCCAATCACAGCTGATAGCCATTTACTACTTGAGCCAGCACCTTTCTATGTGAGGCAAAGAGCCTGAAAACTGCGCTCCTGGCTCTGTCCCCACACTTATGAAGGAGAATGTCCTCGTTCTTCCGATGATGTATTTAGTGGTAAATGTCATAATGATGTCTGCAACAATCCCTCAAACAGTTCAGTACAAAATAATGTATACGAGTGTAAGGGACGTGGGGGAGGATGTGAGGGGAGAGGCAGAGGATAAGGGAGTGGGAGAGAGAAAGGAAGAGGAAGAAGAAGTTGTTCCCAGTCTAATCCTCAATGCAAAATATAAAACCATAGTTTACCCAGCTATGCTGCTAGCTGGTTGAAAGGAAGTGATTTTACATTCTGTTTTTTAAAACAGAAATAATGAGCTCATTTCCAAAGACATAAAGGGAATAAGACCTCAGAACCAAACTGAAGGAATCACTTCCCAGCTGTGGACGCTACGAGAGAAATTCCCCAAGGGCCAATCTGCACATGAGGAGGAATTCTCTAGCCAGGGAGCGGGAAGCAAAGACACCTGGTCATGATCATCTCAATGGGCTATGGATTTGGCCTCATACACGTCTTTTCTCATCCTTTTTAACAACCACACACCAAGACTGTAATCAGACAGGGGTCTCAGCACAAAGCTGTACCATAATCACAAAGAGGAGGAGCAATTTTCCAGCCATTCCAACTCATATTTCAGACCTCACTGGTAAGTCTTACTTCCACAGCACAATTAGCAGCTGTGGAAGTGATCCAAATGATACTAGACATTTCTATGAATTAAGAAGTCCCACAACCTAGTGCCAGCCATTCTACATAGTAATAATAATTATAATTTTAACAGCTTTATTGAGATATAATTCATATGCCATACAATTCACCCATTCAAAGCGTATAATTCAATAGAGTCAATGGAATTGTAACAGTTACATAAGATGTCATAGGGGTAATAAATTGGGGGAGGGAGGTTATCACTTTGTGAGGGGTGTAAATATGTATTACATTGTTTTGTACACCTAAAACTAACTAACTAACTAAATAAATAAATAAATATATAAATAAAGTCTATAATTCAATGTTTATTATATTCACAGATTTATTCAACTATTACCACGATTTAAGTTTAGAACATTTTTATCTCCCGAAAATAAAACCATTAGCAGTTGCTCCCCTCCAGACCCTACTCCCCACCAGTCCTAGGCAACCACAAATCTATTTTCTGTCTCTATAGATTCGCTACTCTTGATATTTCATATAAATGGAATCACACAATATGTGGCTTTTTGTGACTGGCTTCTTTCACTTAGGATGTTTTCAAAGTTCATTCATGTTGTAACATATGTAAGTACTACATTTCTTTTTATAGCTGAATAATATTGCATTGTGTGAATAGAGCACATTTTCTTTATGCATTTATCAGTTGATTAGCATTGCGTTGTTTTCGCTTTTGGCTATTATGAATAATTCTGCTACGACATTGCATGTATTAGTTTTTGTGTGAATATATGTTTTTATTTCTCTTGGGTATATGCCTAGGAGTGGAACTGCTGACCTATATGGTAACTACGTGAGTTAGGAACTGCTAAACTGTTTTCCAAAGAAGCTGTACCATTTTACATTCCTACCAGCAATGTATGAGCGTTCCAAAGTCTGCACATCCTCTCCAACACTTGTTATTATCTGTCTTTTCCATTACAGCCAACCTAGTGAGAGTGAAGTGGTATCTCATTGTGGTTTTGATTTGCATTTCACTGATGACTAATGAAGTTGAGCATTTTGTCGTGTGCTTATTGGCCATTTGTGTATCTTCTTAGCAGAAATGTCTATTCAAATCCCTCGCCCTTTTTAAACTGGGGAATTGGATTATGTCTTTTTATTGAGTTTCAAGATTTCTTTATATATTCTGGATGCAAGTCCCTTCTCAGGTATATAATAATTATAATTTAAAAGATTTATTGAGAATCTACCATGTGTCAAGCACTATACTACCTGCTTCCCAGTTATTATTGCATTAAATCCTCACAACAAATTTATGAGATTAGGTACTTTAGTTATCATTCCTATTTATACATGAGAAAACTGAGGCATAGGCACCCAAGCTTACACCATTAGTAAGTGATAAACCCAGAATTTGATTCCATGCAGTCAGGTGCCAGAACTCACCTCTTACTCACTACCCTGTAGTCTTACATAGGCAGGTTTCCCTCCTGGCCCATAAAGCTTATGTTGTACTTGTTTCACTGGGTATTATAAGAACATGGTAGACCAGGGTCCCTGAAGGAACAGGATTTCATTAGAGAAATACTCATGTCATATGTTACACAAAATTCCTCAACATATATTCTATATCACTTTAGCCCAAGGAGTTACTCCTTGAACAGTATTTGTGAACAAATAGTCTAGGAAATGCTGCATGTTCCATCCCTCTCTGGAAGATTCATAATGTATCATAGTATATTAAAGTCTAGGAGAATTCCTGCAATAAAAATGTTTATTAATCTTGGGAGTGATCATGCATTTGCGAAACCTATGTACCCACAAAATCCCAAACTCTCAGGATGTATTTTAGAAAACGCCACATGAAATAAATGTACAGTTCACAGGAGGAGGCTACACAATCACCCTGTTTCTAAACTATATAATCTCCCATCCTATTTTATGCCCTAAAGCTTCAGAGATCGAACATAGGCAAACTCAAACCAAGACCTTGACCTGCTTTCCACTTTGCTCAGCCCTGTTTTAAATGCATAAGATCAACATCTTTAAAGGTGCAAAACAAAGTCTGTCATTGCTCAGGTAGCTATTGTCCACATCTCTATCTAAATTTTACATCTCTGGCCCATTGGTGCAGAACAAACCTCTTCAAGTTGTTAGTTATTTTTATTGTAAGTATCCAGTTTTCCATTTCATTCCCTGTCATTGCTTTTCTGTGGACGGGAACCATTTGTGTCATTCAAAATGTGCTCACTTATCCATTTCAGATATTGTTTCAGAGTGCCAAACATGTTCCCTAACTCATAAGTGGACTACCTCTGGAAGCTGAGGACCAAGAAATGTACATATGAGCTATGTGAACTGGACATTCAACAAAATCAAATTATCTGTATTCTTAATTTTAAAAGAAGTGAGAGAAAGGGATATGAAGACATGTAACTTCCAAGAAGAATACCTCTATAATAGTATCTATCACATTCTGTGACAGAGTTTATCATTTGAGACTACTGGCACTTCTCAATTTCGTTGTTTTAGAAATGTCATTTAGGAATAAGTCTGAATTCAATGCATTGATAGCAATTAACAGTGCAGGTTTTTAGCTTTAGACTGGTTAGGCTCTTTATCAGTTAGCTCTTGCTGGGTAACAAATTGCACCAAATTTAAATACAATCACTTATTCTTACTCGCCCATCTCTGGGTCAGCTGGGGTGGCTCTGCTGATCTAGGCTGGGCTCAGCTGGGCTTGGCTTCATGCTGTTGATTGAGTCTAGGTCAACTCAACATGTCTCTTTCTTCTTTGGATCAGTAGGTTAACTGGGGCATGTTCTTCTCATGATAATGGCAGAAATGCAAGAGGACAAGTCCATTCACATGAGCACATTTCAAGTTTCAGTTTGCATCATTTCTGCTAACATCCCATTGGCCAATTCAAGTCTATGGTCAAGCTCAAAGGCAGCTAGTGGTAAAGTACACTCCACCCACCATGAGACTAAAGCAAGTCACATAGCCAAGCCCAACACCAGTGGGATGGGCAAATATACTCCTTCCCTGGTGAGAAGATGAGTACTTTTGAACAATAATCCTACCTTCCAAAGGTTGCAGTTTTGGTTTTGCCAATTATCAGCTATGTGGCCTTGGACAAGTGTCTTAACTACTCTGTTCCTCAGTTTCATCATCTGAAAAATGGGGATAAAATAGTGCTTACATTATGGGATTCCTGTGAGGAGTGAATGAGCAGAAGCATATAAAGTGTTGGCAAGCATTATTTGATTATCTATCACCACCATTAACAGTTGCAAAAATTGTCTAACTATTATAGAGACTTTATTTTTCCTTAGAAAGTAAAACAAAGGTTCCCTAATCATCAAATGCAAGTACCAGATTATTTTTAAAACAGCTAAAGGAGATGCTCTAACCTCCCTTTCAATAGGGAAAATGTCTATATTAATTCAATAGAAAATCAGAGAGAGAAACCAAGGCCACATTGGAAGCTCTGACCCAATGCTAACCTTATAACAACTATCCAGAAAAAAACAAATGAAAAAAATACACACACACACACACACACACACACACACACACACAGGGTGCCCAAAAAATGGTATACACATTTTAAGAAGGGAAGAAACTGTATTTAAATTGTAATACTCAACATATACCAATAACAAAAGATGAATGCAAGTCACATTTGACTTCTGCAATTACAAGAGGTGCTCAAAGTGGTTACCATCAGTGTAATTTTAATACAGTTTTTTCCTTTCTTAAAATGTGCATACATTTTTGGGGCACCCTCTGTATATATATCTTAGTTACCTGGATGTTTTATACAAAATCATATTTACATTTTTTTTACCTAAATTGTGGAAAGCTGAATTACCCAGATAGTTGCTTCAGTCATCCATATCATTTTCTATAAATTTGCAAAAAAAAAGAGCGGGGGGAGTGGCATTACATTTTCACTATAACAAGTATTACAAGGAAAACCATTTTAGGACTATTAAATAAGCCTTTATATAAGAGTTTTGCTAAAAGCAGGAGAGCATCCAGCATAGAAAGAAACCCATCGTGGTCTGTTTTTTCATAACTCAGTTGTAAAAATAATTCAGCCCAAACACATCAACTTTTCTAGGAAACTGACTTAAAATTGAATCACCTTCCAGAATATATATTCTACCCATTTGACTCCTATCCCAACAGCTTGAATTCTGAATCCTGCTTCCTTCTCAGGACTTCTGAAGACCTTACTATCATTGCCATTGATTCAACACGACCTACAGCTCTGAATTGTGACAAACCATTTTCTAGGTACTATAAACAAGGCTCGTTCCCCAACACAAATGGAACGAAGTCAAGGGCTTACGCCTCTTTAAATTGACCTAAGGACTTAGCCCAGTAACTTGGGCATATAGAGTCTCCCATAAAGAGCTGACTAATTGAACCAGTTGTCTAAATAATGACCCTATTCCTTCAGTCCACAGCAGATATACAAGCAATGTGCAGAGAAATTTATTTTTTAATGACTAGAAAAACCATCATGTTTGTCTGAATAGGTAAAAGCTCTCTGCATCTTCTCTGCCTAGTAAGATCTGTACTTCTAGTTCTCTTTCTCATATTTAGCTGTAGGGTCAAGTAGAAATTAAACCTTTTAGACTAGTCTGATTTAGCTATAAATGTACAAATGTATCAATAAAGAATCCCCACAGAAGGACTATTATGACTCTAATTTCACTCAGAAGCTCAAACTGAAAACATGAATAGCATCCCTTATTCTGAACATACTTCCCACCCACCACACACCCACACACACACATACACACACATCCTTAATCACCAAGTCTGTTAATCCTGTCTTCTAAGTATTTCTTGAATTCTCGACATCTCTCTCTCTACTGCCACTATCTATGACTGCTGCTTTTTCAGATTGTTGCAACTGTCACCTACATCTTTTTGCTGAGTGCTTGCCATGTTCCAGTCCATTCTTCATAATGCAATTTTTTTTAATTTATTGGGGTGACAATTGTTAGTAAAGTTACATAGATTTCAGGTGTACAATTCTGTTTTACATCATCTATATATCCCATTGTGTGTTCACCACCCAGAGTCAGTTCTCCTTCCATCACCATATATTTGATCCCCCTTACCCTCATCTTCCACCCCCACCCCCTTACCCTCTGGTAACCACTAAACTGTGCATAATGCAAATTTAACTGTGATAGATCGGGGGGGGGGGGGGGATGACCGTAATATTTATAGCTCCTCCCATCAAGTGGTAGAATTTATTTCTCCACTCCTTGAATCTGATTGACCATGAGACTTGCTTTGGCCAATAAACAGGATATAAGCAGAGGCTTCAAAAGGGTTCACATTGGGGGTTGCCCTCTCTTGCTGCTGGGAACCCTTCAGCCATCGTGAGAACAAGCCTGAGATAGCCTATTGGAGGCTGAGAGATCATGTGGAGAGAGATCGCAACCAATGCATCTGAGGCCCCTGATATATGAGGCCTTCCTAGACCACTCAACCTCAGCAGAGCTGGCCTAGACCCAAAGAATAGCCCAGCCCACCCACAGATTCATGATAAATATTAAAAGGTTATTAAGGCTCTTGTCTTAAGCCACTACGTTTGGGGGTAGTTTATTATACAGCCAAAGGTAACAGATCTTTTTTTGTCCCCTGCTTAAAATCCCAGAATAGGTTCCCCTAAGATAAAGCCCAAACACCTTAACTTACTAAAATGTGGCCCTTCACAATTTAGCACCAGCTAAACTCTATAGTCTCATCTCTCACCATTCCCTCTCCTCCTCCCCTGAACTTGTGCTATATAATTAACATTTTTAAGCCTTTATAACCCCACCGAATAATAAATCAGTTTCATTGATGTCCCTGGCTAACCCCCCATTATTCTCTGAGTCCTTCCTGCATCCAGGTAAATAGCCATTTCTTGTTGATTTTAATTTATTAAACACACACCACTCAATTTTCAGTGCCCTGTAGGAGGTTCTTTCACTGTATAATAAAAAGTTGCTGCTGTTTATTCATATTTTAATGATACTGTGAATACAATGGTACATATTCTGATTCCTATTCTTAGAGAAATGGTCTCTGTTGGATTCTCACTGTCATTCATTTTTCTACTTATTGTTGGACTTTGCTATTATGATAATTCCAGATACATCAAAATAATATCATCATGGGCCAGTTGCTTTGTTCAAAAACGAGCCACCTTGTTATTTGTTTCCTCTTATATTCAATAACAGAGCTCACAGCTGGATTAATGTTTTAATTGAGTCTCACATGTGTTTGTAGCTCCCTGTAGAAAGTCAGTAGTCCTCAAAACACTGAACTCATTACTCTTCTCCAGCTGTTCTAAAGTAACCCACCATCACTTGCTTAAAAGGAATCATATTCCTTCAGGCCAACATACATATGCTGTGTACATGGGAAAGGTCATCATTCCCATTGATTCGATAGCTACCCGGTAAGCCTGATAACTGCAATCAAACTACATCATTCTGGCTCCAATATTGACAGCCAGTGACAATGACCTCAGATTCCCACTTGGAGCTATGCCACATGGATCCAAACCACTCACTCATCTACCTTGAAAACCTTAATTCCCATGAAACTCA
Organism: Rhinolophus sinicus; assembly: GCF_036562045.2. NCBI lineage: Eukaryota > Metazoa > Chordata > Mammalia > Chiroptera > Rhinolophidae > Rhinolophus > Rhinolophus sinicus. The sequence continues at coordinate 19,596,848 of NC_133768.1, read as the reverse complement.
GAAAAAAGGAGTAATGAATCTCCTTTAAATCCCAGGTACATGGGCAAATGTTCATTAATATGGTTGAAATGGCATCCTAGAATGTCTTCTATTTCTCTACTCCACTGCCCACACACACAAAGCCACTTTTAGTGAGACTATTATATTTCCACAGTGATAGTGCTGGCAGAATGTGGCTGCAAAGGGACAAAAGTAAATGTGAACCAAGAAAGGGGTCACTTCGACAAGCTCTTTTTACTGTGTTTCCCTGTCATCCACCCACTGGGATCACTACCCAACTCCCAGGGACCCTCCTACATTGACCAGCTAAGTCAGTACACAAACCCACTATGCTGAAAAGGAGATTGGTTTTTTAAAATAGCTCTTTCGGTTTTAGAGCTGAGTTACAATTATGTTGTGCAATACATTTATATGAACAGCCTTTATATGAACATTCCTTTATTAGACTAAAATTCACTCAGAGTTGGCAAATACTTACCCAATTCCTGCTAAATGGCAGCCATTCCATATTTTCAAAGAATTGAATGAAACTCACACCCTGATTTACGCTTACAACAGTTAATATGCCTCCTATTCCATATAATTCACCAAAAGTCTTCCTATATCCATCATCCTCTTCCATAACACACACCCGGTCACCAAGTCTGGTCAATATCATCTTCTAAGTATTAACTAACTCTGTTCTTTGCTCTCCGTCTCTACTCGTACCACTCACATCCAGGCCAGGACTGATCGCAGCTTCCTAGTGTATCTTCATGCCTACATCTTTTCCCCTTAAACTCATAATGACCTCCTAAAGAGCAAACATGAACATGTCACTCCCCAGCTTAAAATCCCTCAAAGGGCCCCCTAGTCTATATATCCCTAGATCTTAAGCATGGCCTAAATCCCCTTTTGCCACCACCCTCAAGGCTTTCCCTTCTTTTCTGGGGCGGTGAAGAGTGACTTTTCAGGGCTTTGGGGAGAGGGCAACATGGCGTGATAAGTACACAAAGGCCTGGGTTGTGCCAGATTCCCTCTCCCTCCAAATCTCTCTTATTCTTCTCCCTCCCAGCTCTTCTAGATATCTGGAACAGCCAGCAAAGAATTATGCTTTTTGGCTTCATGAGCTAGAAAACCAGGCTTGGGCAAATGACAAAAGAATTGTCTTTGCTTCACTTAAGCTGAAAATCAATGATCCAGAATTGATTCATGAGCTACTATCACACATGTTCAGAGCAGCTTCTGTTTTCCACACAGTTCTAGAAACCCAACAACAATCTACATACTTTGGGGCCAGGTACTAGCAGTGAGAAGATTCCACCCTAATTATAAAACTCCTTGAAAATATAGTTAATACATTCTCCTTAAGCATCATTTTCTCTGTGGTTAATATTAAAATAACTGGCCGACCAACAGCATTGGGGAAAATTAGCTGATTAAGTTTCTCATAAAAAGATTATGTTTTTACCTTTGAATATATACTGCTTGGTCACAATGGGGACTAGATGAGAGAAAAGCATAAATCAAATCAAATGCCTTTAATATAGATTAACAACAGCTATAAGAGAACGTTTAATTGCAAGTTTTGACTGAGACACTAGGATATCAGATACCAATGCGACCTGTAAGACAGACTACCATGAGAAAATTTTATAGTAGGAGAATGAGTGCCAATTAGATATTTCATGCACATCGAGGATAGAAAAAGAAAGTGCTGGAAATTAAGAGAATTGGTAAGGAGGATAATTTTTGACTTTTTGAAGAGAGCTGAATTCGGAGTCTCACCCCTGTGCCCTCCAAAGAGATGGTATGGAGCGGGGCACTACCTCCTATCTCAAAGCCAGGTGAGATGGGCTCCACAGGCAGCACTTGGAGAGCTTAGCATGTGTCCAACAGAAGATGGGACACAGTGAACTGGTGGTTGACTCACATTTTAGAGAGTCAATGGAGCTGGAGACATCAGATTAAAGGGCTGCACCTAGGAAGTAACTACACTCCCCTCCAGTGACAGGTCAAACATGTATAGACCAGATGTGGACTCTGTCCAAGATGGCAGGACTAAGAGGCTATGGGGTATGTGACCAGGGCAAAGACTGAGAAAGGATGGTGGAAGCTGGCTAAAGGAGGAACACTGCCCAAATCAAGGGAGGCCCGGCAGGGGATCTCTACAGAACCCACAAAAATGCTCTGAGAGAATCATCTTCAAACATGTGACCAGAGATCACAAAGCCGCTCTGAAACAGGGCCAGCCAATAAGAACTCTCCTGGTCCTCTTTCCCTTCCTCTCTTCCCATGCTCTGATTACAAAGGGGTCAACATCCCGAGGCAGCAAGCTGGGGAAGAGAAGCAGGGAACAAAGAGAAATTTCACTTTCAATCAGGCTTGGGACTCTCTAGGACTGGACAAGTTTAACTGAATTGAGAGAGGGTTTGCAAATGAAAGGCACCTTAGAACTTGCCTTTTTTCCTATGAGTGGCCAAGAAATCTTGGGACTTGACCAAATTTTTAAACAGTGGCTGGTGAAGAACATTTTCCATAAAATAAATGTAGAGGAACAATGAGAGACCAAAAAGCAATGCTGATGCTTTCTGAGTTCATCCCAAGATTCCTGTCTATTTGATGTACCAATTACATAGCTAACATTTTTAGAAGTTACATGGGCCAAGAATTAGGCTAAACTTTTTATGCGTAATTTACCTAAATCCTTACAACTCCATGAGTAGGTCCTATAATTATCCCCATTTTATAATTGAAGAAAATGAAGATCGAGAGACATGAAATAACTTATCCAAGATCACACATCTATTAAGGTCAAATCCAAGTCTGTTTGACTCCAAAACTCATGCCTTGAACCATTACTCTAGTGAGTTATTGGTAAAATCTTTGGTATAGAAAGGACAACTCTCAAATTATAAGGACTGGATTATCAAACAATTGTTACCATGAATATATGGCACATACTGGAAAAATGCCAAAATACAATCTTTAAGATAAAAATGGCAAGCAAAATGCTTGATTTTTTTTTTTTATTACTCAGGGCTTAGAGCAGCTAAAAGGTTTCAGCAACGTTATATTGCATACAAATTGCAGATTAAACATGTCTGTGGAGTGTCCCCCATGTAATCGCCATAATATTCCATTGTAGAATAACAGCATAGGTCCTGATCCCCAGCTCTTGGTAAACATGAGTAGCTGGAATCCATTGTTGTAAGGGCTTAACATCCCCCACGCATGGTCTTTGCCTGAAAGTGAGTTTTCCAAAGCCTGAATCAATAGAAAGTTCTTTGCTGTAGATTTGATTTTTATGAATCGGGATACACGGAATGCACACAGTAACCACAGTTATTAGGGGATGCTTTCACCAACTAAAGTCGACTGGAGGAGGGAGAGGGTTATCCAAACAGCTCAATTGTATATCTCTGCTAACTGTGACCTAATCCCAGTTTATAAAAGCACCTGTGTTATTTGTCATGGGTCTTAGTCCTGCCGAGTACACCAAATAATGCCAGCCTCTGTGTAAGGGGTGGGGGAGAGGGTTAAGTGATGTGTGTCAATCTCTAGAGGGATTAGGATGATGTAGGCTCATTTTTACAAACATCCTAAACTACATTTTAAACACGCCTTTCCGGAAATGAAATTCCACAGCACCATCTACCACCTCCACTCCTCATGGCAGGCTTAACTCATCTCAGGGGACTGGGCTATATTTTCTCCTCTGCCATCCCCGGAATGAATACTTCTTTCTTCCTTTTTTGGAAATAAAAATTGGATAGTGCTTTCCGCCTGACAAGCTCTTAACAAATTGTTAGTTGCACAACTTCTTTTGGCTTCCTTTCACTGACATGTCAAAATGTAAAACATCATTCTTCCTAGGCTCAAGGCGACAACGGGGCATAAGATCATCTATTCTTCCCTTCACTAGTCTCTTTAGCCCACCCTCCTCCTTTCGCTGTGATCTTATTCATCCTCTCGCCATTGCCTTATCCACAGCTGAGGGCAATCACCAAACTCCGTTATATTTCACATAACCAAGAATTAAAAGCATGTCTGAATTAAAAGCATTTCCTGGGACGAAGGAAAGAGTTTTCTGCCTTCCATAGTGAAAGTTTAAAAGATATGATGCAATACAACGAACATGGGTATCTGTCACCTTAGCCAAGGATCAGAATCTGAAAATGTTTAGTTGTGTTTCCAAGAATTCGGAATCTTCGTCCTTCTGAGAATCGCTTTGCAGAGCTTTAAGTGACAAACTATGGTACAAGCCACGACTTCAATTCTACTTGCCTCTTTCTTTGTAATAGACAGCAACAGGCTGATAGAATGCAACTGAAAACATAATTTAGATGGGAAAATACAACACGTTTTTCCCAGGAAGTGCGGGAGGGTGGGCAGCGGGGGGCGGGCAGGGACATGGCTTGATTCAGACAGCAGAGGGCGCAGCTTACACATATAAGTATAAACAAGCCTTCACAGGAAGCTGTAAGGGCTCCTGCGACTTTTGTCATAAATTTCGCATTTTCGAAAACCATATCCCGGCTCCCATGGACAAAACTCTGGTATAGTCACTCAGTGATTTACTCTTGTTCAAATAAGATTGTTTTCTACTGCCTCCAAGTCCAGCCACTCAAACTGCCACCTTTCTGCCCCTGGCTCTGGCATGGGAAAGAGAATGAAGATAAACTCCCTCAAAAACAGCTTCGCAGAAAGGGTGACCTGTATTCCCAAGTAGCCTTCATTTGTTTAAGAGACTTGCACCTAGAATTTCTTGATCAAAGCTAATGCGCTGTAAATTTCTTCATTTAACAGACTTAGTCTGTTCAACTCTTGACACTGGGAATTGGGATTTCCCAGAACTATTAGCACTGCACAGTAGGCGCTCCACGCCAGCCAAGAACAGGGGATTAACAGGTATTTGTCTCAGCTAATTTCACTCTCTATACCGGGTCTATAGAGACTGGGGCTTCTTGGCGGAGTGTGTGCCACCCTGCTAATTGGCTACGAATGTAACTACTCCAGCATGCCAATAGAGCATGGGGGTAGTACACAGTGTTAGGAGGCTTGAGGCAAATGGATCCTTACACTGGGCATTCAGGAATGCTAAGGGTTGCTGGGCAGCACTGTAATTGTAAACGGTTCACTTGCCAACTTTTACCTCCCGCTGACTATCAAACTCTCACCCCTGTAGACCACGTGGTGATCGTTTATAAAAATTATGCTCAATGACAAGGTCGTACGTGAAATCCTGTCGTAACAAAGAATTTCCATGCATTCTATTCAGGATGCATTTGCAGAATCAAAGGTCCTAGAGGTAGCTCCCATAAAACATATAGTTCCAAGTCAAATAAAATCATACTCATCAAGATATTCACAGAATATATAAATTATTTCTGGGAAGACTAGAAATAAATAGAGCTGTTAGTTCATTTTCACATGCCCTATCCGTTCCCTCCCTGCCTCTCTTAATGATAGATCCTACTTCTAAAGTTTCTCATATAGGAATTGAAAAGTCAAATATTAAATTATATATATATATATATATATATATATATATATATATATATATATATATATATATATATGTTATCTATTGCTACTTAACAAATTATCCCAAACTTTAGCAGCCGAAAACAACAGACATTCATCACCTCATAGAGTCTGTGGATCAAGACCCAGGAGCAGCTTAGCTGGGTGGCGGTGATTCAATTTCTCATGAGGCTGCAAAGTGTGGGCTGGGGCTGCAGTCATCTCTAGGCTGACCTGGGGGAGAAGCCACACCAAAGATCACTCACGTGGCTGTTGGCAGGCCATAGGAGATCCCCTTCCAAGCTCACTCATGTGTGCCTCTCCTCAGGCCTGCCTCATAACATGGCAGCTGTGGACTGAATGTTTGTGTCCCCTCAAAATTTGTAATTTGGAGTCCTAACCCCCAGTGTGGATATATTTGGAGATGGGGCCTCACAGGAAGTAATTAAGGTTAAATGAAGTCATGAGGGTGAAGGTCTCATCCAAGAGAATTAGTGTCATTATAAGAAGACACTAGACACCTCTTTCTTTCTTCCCACCCACACACAAAGAGTACATGCGAGCACACAACAAGATAGCAGCCTCCTACAAGCCAGGAAGTGGGCCCTCACCTAGAATCAACCAGCACCTTGATCTGGGACTTCTAGCCTCCAGAACTATGAGAAAATAAATTTCTGTTGTTGGAGCCACCCCATAGGCAGTTTTTTGCTATGGCAGCCCCAGCAAACTCCTACACCCCAGAACAAGCAGTCCAAGAGAGAGCACCTTAAGCTGGAAGTCACAATCTTTTTATAACCTAGTATCAGAAGTGGCATCCCATCACTTCTGCCACATTCTATTCATGATAAGCAAGTCGGTAAGTCTAGCCTACACTCCAGGAGAGGGAATTACACAAGAGTGTGGATACCAGGAGGCAGAGACCATTGGGGGCTATCTTGGAAGCTGCCTGCCACACTACATGAGCCAATTCAGTGAATAAAAATATATCTACAATTATACTTTTACCATTTATATATTACAATACAAGCAGTGCATGTTACATTATTATCATTTGTAAGGAGACAAAACTGGATTTCAAATTATCACTACATCTGAAAGTTAGCTTATAATTTGGGAGTCTACTGCTCTGTAGTCCCATTCACACACGTGTTCTTATTTTTCTCCACTTTTCTACTCCTCTGAGTAAATATGTGCATATTGACCACAAATGTTGCCAGTGGGATATGTGGTTCACCATTCCAAGCTTGTTGCCAGGGCTGTCTGCACCCAATAGTAAACCTCTTATTATAAATCCCATCTTTCTATCAGATGTCTACACCCTTGATTGATTAATTGAGCTCTTTTCAACACTGTCACAATGATCAGAACAATAACATATTTCCAAGTGTTTTTGCTTTACCACGATGAACTGTAGTGGTTTCACTATCATGTAACCCTGTTACATACAGCTTGGTTTATATTCTTGTCCATCTTACCTTTATTCTTACATCTGTAATAATACTTGAAATAGAAACTTCTTCAAAGATGAACATTGGGGGAATAAAGTAAGTAAATGGTAGTATGAAATTTTCTATGTCAGGTTTACTCTATCTTGTATATATTTTGTTCAACAGATGAGCTGCTTGATTATGGTTCCTGAATTCCCTTCACCGTATGCATTAAAAAGTCTCTTAGGACATATTTAATAATTCTATTGTATCAAACTAATGTAAGTGCCCCATGTGTCATATAGAATGCATTTGACAGCATTCATCAAATTTTTCATATTTAACTTGGCATTTAAACATAATGCCAACATGATGAAATACTGAAATACAAAATTATTACTTGAAATAAAAGATTGCTGTTTGGAGTAATGAGATGGTGTATGTAAAAGCACCTGATACAGTAGCAGAGAGCTCAAAGTCATATTTCAAATAAATGTTAGTTGATATTAAATTCAGGCCATAAAATAAAGTGCAAACATAAAGGAACTAAATAGAAACCCAAAAAAGAGGGTGACATTGAACTTGCATGGCTTCAGAACTAGAAATAGCAAACAGGTTATACTAACACGCAATCCTTTGGCCTCCCAATTCCATTAACATACAAATCATCAACACTATGCAAATCAGTAACACAATCAAGATTCCCACAGTAATTACTATTCCCACCTCTGCAGAGAGATCTAGTCTAGTTAGTTGTACAGATAGAGCTTCCGGAAAATTTGATTAATAGGGGAAAACATGATAGTCACAGAAGAAAACTCGCAGTTAATCCAAGTTCAGTTAGTCAAGGTTACAAAGAGGAGACACTATAAAAGCTACTTAATCTTGTATAATGAGAATTCTATTCCACAGCCACCAATGTACCTCTGACTTCAGCGGCCGACTCATAAAACTAGGTCATATAATTTAATATATATATAGTCACAGGAAGTGGAGTACATCATAGGGAATAGAGTCAATGGAACGGTAACAGCTATATATGATGCCAGAGGGGTAGTAGATTGGGGGTGAGGGGTTATCACTTTGTGAGCGGTGTAAATGTCTAACTATTACTTGTTTTGTAACCTGAAACTAATAAGAAAATTAAGAAATAAACTAGGGCAGGCATAATGGGGGATTTGAATATTTTGGAGGATTTTTTTTATTTTTATTAGCATTCCTACAGAAAAGTAACCTCACAGAGCAGTCCTGCTTACCATGGAGTGAGTAGGAGGTGAGACAGTCACACCATTCTCTCCTATAAAAACCATGAGCATCAATAGTTCCCAACTCAGAACCATGTTAACTCACAGGTAAAATAACATTTAGGAGAGAAAATCCCTGTTTTAATTTACTACAGCCATCCAAGATTTCCATGTGACAGTCAAGTTTCAATAATAATGGAGAAAACTAAAAATAATGCTCCATTTTGAAAAATACTTATTAAATGTAAATTAAAACAAAAATGAAATATTTTCAGCAAATAAGTAGTTTGTAATATTTTAATTTTTTGTTTATTTCGAAATACACATCATTTACAGAAATTGCAAAAATCGTAGAGGCTATCCCATGTCTTCTACACCCAGTTTCTCCCAATGGTTACATCTTATATAACTACAGTACAATATTAAAACCAGGGAAGAGACATTGGTTCAATACGTGTATATAGTTCTATGCCATTTTATCACACATGTAGATATGTGTATCCACCACTGCAACCAAGATACAGAACTATTCCATCACCACAAAGATTCTATCATGCTACCTCGGCAGAGTCACATCCACCCACCCCACCACCCCTAATCCACCCACCCCTAACTCTTAGCAGCCACTAATTTGTTCTCCAGCAATTTAAGCATGCCATTTTGAAAATTTTATGTAAATTGAATCATACAATATGTGGCCTTGTAAGACTGGCTTTTTTCACTCAGCATAATGCACTTGAGGTCAATGAAAGTTGTTGTATACACAAATAAAAATGTAGTGGTTGCTCGAGGTATTACATTATACATTCGTAACTTAGTCGATTGGTGTTGAAATTTTACCAGTTCAAGTGAAATGTAGAAACCTTACCTACCTTTAAGTGCCTTTACCCTCCTCCATTTATAATATAATTATCTTAAATATTTCTTCTATATACATTGAGAACCACAAGGAATGTTATACTTTTCACTTCAACTGTCAAATATAATTTATAAAACTCAAGAGGAGATCTATTGTATGCTCTTTCCTTTATTCTTCCTTCCTTCCTGATGATTCAAGACTCTTTCATTTCCTTTCTATTTCAAGAACTTCCACTAAACATTTTTTTAAAGGTAGGTCTGCTAGGGAAAATTTTTTCAGTTTTTCTTAGTCTGAGAATGTCTTTATTTCCCTTTTATTCCCGAAGGAGAGTTTCACTAAATACAGAATTTGTGTTAGACAGTTCTTTTCTTTCAGCACTTGAAAAATGTTGTGCCATTTCTTTCTAGCCTCTGTGATTTCTGATGAGAAATCTCGATATACAAATTATTTTCCCCTATCCAGGCATACCTCATTCTATTCTATTTATTGCACTTCACAGATGTTGTGTTTTTTACAAATTGAAGGCAAGACCCTCCACCAGCAAAAAAGATTACAACTTACTTTATTGTGATACTTGCTTTAATGAAGTGGTCTGTAATATCTCCAAGGTACGCCTATAGATAATGTGTCATTTCTCTCTGGCTGCTTTCAAGACGTTGTCTTTACATTTCTGAAGTTTATGATGTGTCTTGGCATGGGTTTTGTTCAGTTTATCTCGTTTGGGTTTCTCTCAGCTTCTTGAAACTGTAGAGTTATGTCTTTTGACAAATGTAGGGAATTTTCAGCCATTGTTTCTTTGAATACTTTTTCTGCCCCACCCTCTCTTTCTTTTCCCCTTCTGGGATTCCAATCACACAAATGTTACAGCCTTTTTAATAGTCCCACAGTCCTCTGAGTCTCTGCTCAATTTTTTCAGTGTATTCTCTCTTTGTTGTTCACACTGGGTAATTTCTTTTTTTTTTTTTAGTTTATTGGGGTGACAATTGTTAGTAAAATTACATAGATTTCAGGTGTACAATTCTGTATTACATCATCTATAAATCCTATTGTGTGTTCACCACCCAGAGTCAGTTCTCCTTCCATCACCATATATTTGATCCCCCTTACCCTCATCTCCCACCCCCCACCCCCCTTATTCTCTGGTAACCACTAAACTATTGTCTGTGTCTATTAGTTTCTGTTTCTGATTTGTTTGTCTTGTTCTTTTGTTGTTTTTGGTTTATATACCATGTATCAGTGAAATCACATGGTTCTCTGCTTTTTCTGTCTGACTTATTTCGCTCAGCATTACACTCTCAAGATCCATCCATGTTGTCACAAATGTTCCTATATCATCGTTTCTTACCACCGAATAGTATTCCATTGTGTATATATACCACAACTTCTTTATCCATTCATCTATCAAAGGACATTTTGGTTGTTTCCATGTCTTGGCCACCGTAAACAAAGCTGCAATGAATATTGGAGCACACGTGTCTTTACGTATAAATGTTTTCAGATTTTTGGGGTAGATACCTAGGAGAGGGATTGCTGGGTCATATGGTAATTCTATTCGTAATTTTTTGAGGAACCTCCACACTGCCTTCCATAACGGCTGCACCAGTCTGCATTCCCACCAACAGTGTATGAGGGTTCCTTTTTCTCCACAGCCTCTCCAATGCTTGTTACTATTTGTCTTGTTGATGATAGCCGTTCTGACTGGGGTGAGGTGATATCTCATTGTGGTTTTCATTTGCATTTCTCTGATGATTAGTGATGTTGAGCATCTTTTCATATGTCTATTTGCCATTTGTATGTCCTCTTTGGAGAAATGTCTCTTCAGGTCGTTTGCCCATTTTTCAATTGGGTTGTTTGTTTTTTTGTTGTTGAGTTCCATGAGTTCACACTGGGTAATTTCTATGTTTCTACCTTCAAGTTCACTGATTCTTTCCTCTGTCCTCTCCATTCTGCTGAGGTTTGTTTGTTTTTGGTTTTGGTTATTTTATTACTGAATTCTAAAATATCCATTTGTTTCTTCTTTATATCTATAGGATGTATTTCCTCTTAATGGACTTGCTGAAACCAAAAATAACAATCTCAACCACCTGGGTCTCATACAGCTGAAGACTTGTTTGTTTTGACCAAAAGCAGAGAATGGCACAATAGCAAATGTAAGTGTCACAGTGTTAACTGAAGTTAGTAGCATCCAAGAATGAGAAAACAGAAGCTAATAGTCTGCTGTCAAGGAGACACACATAGCTGTAGACCCTGGTCATGAAGAAGCCATGGAATTTGTTTGTATAAGCTTTAGTGTTTATGCAGCACTGGAAGGCTGCTACACAATTATTCACTGGTCAGTCCAGATGCCTCTCCAGTTGCCCAAAAAAGAAGAGGCTAGAGGCATGACTTCAGGAAGAAATCTGGGTTTTCACTGCCAGCATCTCAGTTTCAGCTGATATTATGAGCAGACGTGGGCACTGAAATTAACGTATCATCTGAGAAACAGGGACATAATATAACCCGGTGCTTAATGCTGAGACTCCTTCCCATCATTTTTTTCCCATCACTAACCACATAAAATGAATTGGGGAATTCTCCTGCTATTTCTAGTCTCTAAACCAGTTTTTATAAGAGTGTTATGTATTCCTCTGAATTTTGGTGGGTGGCATTTGTAAAAATATCCAGGCCTGGTGTTTGTATTTTGTTTGGTGGGAAGGGTGGGCTATTTGGGGGATTTTATGAGCAAATTTTGACTAGTTAGTAAACACATTTAATGAGTATGGGTTTACTCACGTTAGCCATTTCCTTTAGAGTCAACTTTGATCATTTGTATTTGTTTTATTCGTTTCAGGTGCACAAAGTAATAGTTAGACATTTATCATTTATATCCCTCACACTGTGTCAACCCCACTCCCCCCATCCACTATCGCTGTGACATCGCACACAGCCATTACATTTCCACTGTCTCTATTCCCAATGCTGTACTCCGCTTCTTGTAACTATATACATATATACATATATATGCATATATATATACATATATATATATATATATATGTGTGTGTGTGTGTGTGTGTGTGTATAAAATTGTAGTTGACATTCATTATTGTTCAGCTTCAGCTTCAGGTGTACAGTGCAGTGATCAGGCATCTACATCTTCCCTGAGGTGATCTCCCTAACGAGACAAGTGTCCATCGGATTCCCTACAAAATCTTTACATTATTTGATTACATTCCCCAAATTGACTTTCATATCCCCGTGGCAATCTTGTGGTTACTGACTGTGCTTTCTAATCCCCTCCCTTTCTCCCTCATCCCCATTCCCCTCCCATCTAGCAACCCTCAGTTTTTCCTCTATGTCTCTGAAATGGTTTCTGATTAGTTCATTCATTTATTCTTTTCTTTAGATTCCACATATAAGTGAGATCATATGGTATTTGTCTTTCTTTGTCTGACTTATTTCACTTAACATAATGTTCTCTAGGTTCATCCATATTGTTGCAAATGGTAAGCTTTCTTTCTTCTTTATGGCTGAGTAATACTCCATTGTATAAATGTACCACAGTTTCTTAATCCAGTCATCTACTGATGGGCATTTTAGTTGTTTCCATGTCTTGGCTTTTGTGTATAGTGCTGCAATAAACATAGGGGTGCATAAATTTTTTGAATTAGAGTTTTGGATTTCTCCAGACAGACACCTAGGAGTGGAATTGCTGGATCATAATAAGGTAGTTCCATTTTCAGATTTTTGAGATACCTCCATACTGTTTTCCATAGTGGCTGCACCAATCTGCAATCCCACCAACAGTGCACAAGCGTTCCCTTTTCTCCACATCCTCGCCAGCACTTGTTGTTTGTTGATTTATTGATGATAGCCATTTTGACTGGGGTGAGGTGGTATCTGATAATTTGTATTTTTTAATAAAATTATCCATTTCATCTAAGTTTTTGAAATTTAATACCTCAATGAATATATCTTTAATACATAGAGAGCTTCTAAAAGTAGAGGAGAAAAAGTCCTACAACACTAAAGAATATGCATGATAAACCTAAACTTGGAAACTGCCTGCTAAAATAAAAGATTTAATAGGACAAATGTCTAAGATACAATCAAAAATCACCCATCACACAAAGAATGAAGGAAAGCACAATTTGAATGAGGAAAGACAATCAACTAATGTCAACACCAAGACAAATCAGATGTTGGAGTTATCTGACAAGAATTTTTAATTAGCCATGATAAAAATACTTCAACAGGCTGTTACATATTCCCTTGAAACAAATCAAAAAGTAGAAAATCTCAGCAAAAGAAATAGAAGTTATAAGAAATAACCAAGTGGAAATTATATAACTGAAAAATACAATAACCTAAATTTAAAACTTAATCAATAGGCTAAAAAAAAAAAAAAAAAAAAAAAAAAAAAAAAGCAGAGGGCACAGAGGGAAGAATCAGAGAGTTTGCGGAAATATATTAATAGAATTCACTCAATTTATACGAGAATAAAACAGACTAAAAAAAAACATAGAGGGTCCGGCCCGGTGGCTCAGGCGGTTAGAGCTCCCTGCTCCTATCTCCAAAGGCTGCCGGTTCGATTCCCACGTGGGCCAGTGGGCTCTCAACCACAAGGCTGCCAGTTCAATTCCTCGAGTCCCGCAAGGGATGGTGGGCAGCACCCCTGCAACTAAAATTGAACAGGGCACCTTGAGCTGAGCTGCCGCTGAGCTCCCGGATGGCTCAGTTGGTTGGAGCGCGTCCTGTCAACCACAAGGTTGCTGGTTCGACTCCTGCAAGGGATGGTGGGCTGCGCCCCCTGCAACTAGCAACGGCAACTGGACGTGGAGCTGAGCTGCACCCTCTGCAACTAAGACTGAAAGGACAACAACTTGAAGCTGAACGGCACCCTCCACAACTAAGATTGAAAGGACAACTTGACTTGGAAAAAAGGCCTGGAAGTACACACTGTTCCCCAATAAAGTCCTGTTCCCTTCCCCAATAAAATCTTTAAGAAAAAAAACAAAACACAGAGCCTCAGGGATCTGTGACTAGAAGACCCAATATTCCTATCATTGAAGTCCAAAAAGAGAAAAGTCCAAAAGGAGAACATGAGGCTGAAAGAGTATTCAAATAACTAATAGCTGAAAACTGGACTCCCGCAAAGGATGGTGGGCTGTGCCCCCTGCAACTAGCAACGGCAACTGGACCTGGCGCTGAGCTGCACCCTCCACAGCTAAGAGTGAAAGGACAACAACTTGACTTGGAAAAAAAAAAGCCCTGGAAGTGCACACTGTGCCCCAATAAAGTCTTGTCCCCCTTCCCCAATAAAATCTTTTTTAAAAAAATTGTTTTAATCACATTAACTAAAAAAAAATATGAAATATTTCTCACACTACATTTTCTTCTACAGCTAAGATACTCCTAGTTTAATTTTCCCTTTTATTTTTACTTTTGTTTGTTCTAATCTTGCCGAACATTTTAAGAAAGGCTTGAACACCAAAGACACTCAAAATAAAGTGCTGCTGAACAAAGCAGTGAATCTGCCTCCTACATATGCATGCTTATGGACATACATGCAAACTGTCCCAACTTAAGCGTATAAAATCAAGTAAAGTGGAGACCCACTCAGAGGCATGCCCACCCTAGGAATGGAGGCCACAATCCCAAACCCTGAGCTTTGGAGCGCTTCTCTTTCAAGTAGCACTGTTAATTAGCGCTAACAATACTGAAGTCTCAAATTCTCAAATACATGCCATAAATACACATACATACAAGTAGCTAACAAACATCACTTGATAAAACCAAGTGAAAAACAAATGTCCCCCACATGTTGTGCTCACACAGCTCAGGCTCAGGACATTTTTGTTTATTTCTCTTTTCAACCAAAGGTGTCCTTGATGTTTATTCCAACTTGGCTCATTTGGATTAAAGTGGCATATAAGGCTCCTGGGGTGGACATCCAGCTCAAGATATCCCCTGAACTGTACTAGAAATGCAGGTTCCTGCTCACAGAAAGCCTTACCTTCACACAGCCAGAATCTCATCTTGCGGTATGCATATAGACAAGCTATAGAAGTAATCTTCATGGCACTTCATAAGTCACCATCCCATTCTGTGGCCCCTCACCTCTGTTTCACAGAAAACAAGGCCATGGAGGTGAAATCTATCAACTACTTCAACTCCTCCAAACATATTTGTAGCCACATGCATGGTTGCAACTCTATCCTACCTACCTCTTCTCCTCTATCCATGTTGATACATTCCTTCAATTATATCTCCCTCTCTTGAATTTTAAATCTCTGCATCTCTACTGGCTCCTTCTGTTCAGGTTACAGCATATTCAAATTTCCTCCCATATTATTCATCAGTGGATTTCAAAGTGTGGTCCTAGACCCCTTGCAGGAGGTCTCTGAGGCCCTGTCAGGGGGTCCACGAGGGTCTTCCTTTTACCAACTATACATCCATGTAAGCCCAGCTTTTTCTTATTTACTTCAACCAAGACAACATATTGCAACAGATTGGATGCAGAAGCAGATATGAGAATGCAGCTGTTTTTTTACTACATCAAACATTACAGAGATGTGCAAAGATGAAAAACCATGCTACTCTTTTCACTAATTTTTTTTTGTTTTGAAGTTATTTTTCTTAAAAATATGGTATGTTTTCAAAATGGACTTATTATTTTTATTTTTAAATGCAAAGATAAATATTTTTTAATTTCTTTGTTAATATGTAATATGATAAATATGAAACCACAGAAACAAAAACTCTTCGGGGTCCTCAATCACTTTTTAAGAGTAGAAAGGGGTCCTGAGAGCAAAAGGACTGCTCTTTTAAGAACTGCTGCTACAAGTAATTTTCTCAATGCTGCTACTCACTCAGGATACTGCTCTTTCTCTCCCGGCCTTTGCCACCAACAGGGAGTCAAACATTCCTTGTTCCCATTTTCTCAGTTCCAGTTATCTTCTCAATCCACTGGAATCCAACTTGTGCTTTCTATCACTCCACTAAAACTGTTCTGACTAAGGTCACTGTCGACTTCCTTTGTAAGAATTGTTATCACACTCTTTTATGATTACAAAAGTAATGCATCGTCATTGTAGGACATTTAGAAAATGGATATAAGCAAAAACAAACAAAAAAGAGTCCCCCCAAAATCACCCTAGATCAGAGTAGGAAGAAGGGCACCAGGAGCCAAGAACTTCAGGCAGCTTCTAGAAGCTGGGAAGGATCAGGAAACTACGGAAGAAGTTAAATAACATGATGAAGACCATGTGGCTAGAAAGTCACATCAGAAAATATCACCAGGGGCTTCTGATGCCAGAGTACATGTTGGACTTCTGTGTTCTCCTGCCACTGCATGGGTACGAATTGTGTAGTTTGTCTACCCTAGTCAGCTATTAACTATCTCTTCAGAGAGATTTAAAGAATGAGAATGACTCAATTCCCCCATTGCTGGTTTAAAGATGGAGGAAGGAGGGCAACAGGAAGGAATGTAGGCAGCCTCTAGAAGCTGAAATCAAGCCCAGCTGACAGCCAGAAAGGAAATGGGACCTGAATTCAGAAAGCAACCTGAATGAGGTTAAAAGAAGACTCTTCCATTAAAAAAACCATAACCCCTAATCCCACCACTCAGGGGTAACCACTGTCAGGAAGCTGTCCTTTCAGAGCTTTCAATGTGTGGTGTTATAAAGATGGTATTAGGGAATACATATTGTTTGGGTGTGTGTTTTACATATTGTTTTGAATCCAGCTTTTTAACTGACTTAGGCACTGGTAACCTCCTAAGTACTAAATCCTAAGTAAGGTTTCTTACCAATCTTCAGTTTCTTTGGCCTCCATGCTAACCACTGGTCCTTTTGAATTTTCTTCCTCTGCTTTCCATGCAGCATTCTCTCGTGGTTCTCCTTCTGAAATCTCTGTTCACTCCCTCCACTTGAGCCCATTATTTCTAAAGCTTTAACTGTCCCCTATATGTAGATAAATCCCAAATCTCTTTTTCTAACCCCTATTTTATCCAGAGCCCTGGACCCAAATTTCCATTCTACTGGTCAACTCCACCTCTGCATGTCAGATCTTCAAACCCAACATATTGAAACTACTTTTTTCATAAACCTCTCCCAATCTGCTTCCTAGTCTGGAATTCCTTCTCTCAACTGATGGACCCACTTTACCTAAAACAGAAACCTGAAACTCAAAGTCCACTCCACACTTTCCTTCAATCACACAAAACAATTCATTTTCAAATACAGTAAGTAGTACCCCCCAATTGTCTCTACTCTCACTTCCTCACTCATGCTTTTGCTAGTCCCCTCTTCCTCAAACCCAACCAGAATATGGAGTTAACATTCTAAAATCCAAAACCTAATCATCTTACTCCATCCTCCTATGGTTCCCCCATTCCTTAGCAGGCCTCTTCGCTGTCTGGTTTCAACTCACTTCTCAAGCTCTTCTCCCTCAAGTGCCACACACATACATATTCTGTGCTCCAACCACACCAAGCTGCTCATAGTTCCCCCAAACACTCCATGCCCTTTGATATACTTTGTGTTTGTGCAGCCCTTCTGCCGTTTCCTCCTTCTTCATCCAATGAACTCCTCATCTTTAAAGACACAATTCAAATGTCACTTCTCTGGTGAAGCCTTCCATGAATCCTCCAAAGAAAGTCAGTCGATCCCTCATCTCTCCTCATAGAGCTTGTCACACCTCTGTCATACCTCTTATTAGACCATACTGGAGTGGCCTACTACATGTCGATGGTCACGTCAAGGGCTGAGATCTTGTCTTAATCATCTTTATATCTCTACCCTCACCTACTGAACAGTTGTTGGATGGATTACTAAATATATATTAAACAAAATTTATTTTGTAGCCTTCCTACTTGGTTCATCCTGCTATGAAGAAGCTACAAATCAAGATATACTGCCAAGTATCAGCACTCACTCATGTTCACAGAAGTAACTAACATCTGTAGTGCAAAGAAAGTCAATTCTCCAGCAAACTAGCACAGTTAAACTCACCATAAGCAACCCAAAAAGTAGTAGAGGAATGTTTTCCCAGACTACATGTTACATGAGCTCTTACTAAAGCCTATTCTGAAATTATTTTCCATTTCAGATTTTAAACTCAGACCCTTCCATCCATGAAATACAATGAAAATTGGGTAATGTAAACAGAAAAACAGGTAGCACTATTCAATGGGAAAAATGCTGGATTTTATTTGCTTTGTGACCTTAAGCAAGTTATGGAATCTCTCTGAACCTCAGTTTCCTCATCTAAGAGATGAAGACAGAAATTTAGAGATAATATTGGTAAAGAATGGGGTACAGCCTCATCAATAATGCAATTCCTTAGTGATTTAAGAAAATTGGTCATTCAAAAATATCTATATTGGATAGTATTTGCAATTGGTCTGCTTTAATAAAGGTTATTTATTCCAGACTACTCTATTAAAGAATTACTTCAATATGGAATTGAATCTAAAAAAACATGTTCATGACCAGGACGCTATTTTAAGACCAGGACCTGACCATCAGCTAGGCTTAATCCTTTGCTAATTAATAAATCTCATCCTCTCCACATTCCAAAAAAAAATCACACTTTTAAACCAAGAACATATTACCCAAGGACCAGAAAAATCCAAATATTATTTTAATCATTTAGAAAGGTTATACAAACCTATCTCAATGTTACTTGCAGCTGTACCCTGGGAAATGATCCCCCAAACTTTGGGTTATTTCAGAATTTCTGGAATCCTCTGAAGTCTATTTCAGGTTTACTCCCAGACCAGAAAATTATACAGAGCCCATCCATGGATTTCAAATGGCTGTGCAGCAGCCTTCTAAGTTAGCTAACATCCATCACCACCCTTGTCTGTCTATGGGTAATTAAGCCGTTAACATAACAAAACTGAAGAGTGTACACTTGTGGTGGGAACCTGTACAAAAGGTGACCTTTGAACCTTCCACCTGTCGCTGCCCATTCTGGTCACACACCAGTTTTCTTTGTGAATCATGAAAAAGTGTTTCAGGGCATCGGCAAAGGGGACCAGCTGTCCTGAAATGATACAATTTCCCAACAGCAATGGGATAGGAAACTGCAATGTGACTTGTTAATAAATATGAACTAACACAACTTGTATCAGCATATAAGTTAAAGACTCCTCAGAAACAACTCAGAAAATGGGATTTCAGAAGAGGGACTGTATTAAATTTGTCTATTCAAATGCCTCTGTTTTTTTTCACAATAGCAATAGGATTTTTACACACACACACACACACACACACACACACCATTCTTTTAGAATGCACAATTATATATGACCAAAAGCTGGCACTGATAAAAACAGTTTGGGGTCAATAAATGCATTATTAACCTTCGACAAAATTCAAGTTGACTAGGGGTGGGTTAGAAGGACAAAAATACGAAAGTGTTTTCCTGAGCCAGCTTCTCTAAAGATCACCTATAGAGGAAAGAATGTTCCCATTTGTCCGCTTCTGGATCCAAGCTCTAATACGAACATATTTGTATAATTTATGTATATAATAATATTTCATAGCAGCAAAATATCCCGACCAGGGATAAGTATTCTACACAAGTAAGAACCTATTATAAGATACAGAATGAAAACAAAAGTTGCCATAACAAAATTATCATCGATGCCTCAGATATTGTTCAGAAGAGAACTGTTTTGAGGGCTGATGGGGGAGGCTCCAGGATAGGGGTGACATGAGTGTGCAAGGACCCAGCTATGATGGCTGCAGAGCCAGCAAGCAGTCATCCTGCTAAAGTTGGAAAGAGCATGAGGACAAGGAGAAAAGAAGAAAGATGGTGGCTGTGAAGGGCAATATGTCATCCATGGATCAATCAAGGTGACGGCATCCTCTTATGACCATAAATGTATTGTTAAAAAAAGGGAGCGAGGCGCCGGCCTGGCAGCTCAGGCGGTTAGAGCTCCATGCTCCTAACTCCAAAGGCTGCTGATTTGATTCCCACATGGGCCAGTGGGCTCTCAACCACAAGGCTGCCAGTTCATTTCCTCGACTCCCGCAAGGGATGGTGGGCTCTGCCCCCTGCAACTAGCAACAGCAACTGGACCTGGAGCTGAGCTGCGCCCTAAGTCCACAACTAAGACTGGAAGGATAACAACTTGACTTGGAAAAAAATTCTGTAAGTACACACTGTTCCCCAATAAAGTCCTGTTCTCCTTCCCCAATAAAATCTTTAAAAAAAAAAAAGAGAGCAAGAAAGAGAGAGTGCATGTATTAAAATAAACAACAATAAAAGCCACATTTTATGATCTAGGTTGACTGGCTGAAAATGAAACCAATAATGGAAATTTTAGAGGGATGCCTTTGTTCATGCTTCAAAAAGTCCGCATTCTTTTACTGTGTGTTGGTCAGATTTCTGCTGCAATAATGCTGCAGAGCAAACAACCCAAATTTCAGTGGCTTACAACAATAAATATTTCTTTTTCTTGTTCACAGCTATAAGGGTCAACGAGGGCATTTCCATAGATGCTGACTGACTTCAGGCTGCAGGTAGAGTCCGGGTCTGCTTCCCATTCTGTGTGGACCAGTGACTATTGGCAATATAGTCTTCTAATGGCAAAAAAGGAAGCAAAATCATCAAGGACATTTAAGGACATCAAGGCATTCCATTCGCTAACATTCCATTGGCCAAAACAAGTCCATGGCCAAACCAACACCAATAAGATGGAGAAATGTACGCTACCTACTTTAGTGGGAGAAACTGTGAAGTCACATGGCAAAGGGCACAGTTATATAATTCTATGGGGGCAAGGGAGGGAAGAACTGGGGACAGTTATCAATTTTTACTTCACTAAGAGCTGCACAAACCTTCCAAATGCCCAGTTGTACCTGAAGTTCCCCTGGAGGTACTAATGGCCATAAAGCCACTAGAATACTATAAAAACACTATAAACACTTTTTCCTGCACTATGTTCATGCAGGAACAAGAAACCATAATAACAACTAACTTTTGCATAGTGTGTTACACTTTATAAAGCGCTTATACATACATTATCTCATTTGTGATTTAACAACCCTGTAAAGTGGGTAAAGCAGGTTCTTCTACCACCTATTTACAGAAGAGTGAATGCCAGTGACTTGGCCAAGATCACACCCGAAGTGAGTGGCAGGGCATTCAAACCCAGGCCTCCAGACTCTAGAGCCATTCTCTTTCTGTTTCCCTTCCCATTGCTAATTCCCAATTATGTGGACACTTCTGGGACAAGCAATGTGACCTAATGGGATTTGATTTGGTTGTTAATTTTTTCTCTCTCCCTCCCTAACTTGATCACATGAGAACTTCTCACTTGCTCATAAATCTTCTGCACAAAATCTAATGGTAACAATGGCGCCAGTAGGATTAGTTGAAATCTGGGATGCCTAGATGGTGTCTATGCACAAAAAAAGATTTGACTGTTTGAATGAGTTGAGTGGTAACTAACCAATCACTAACGAGCTCAGTTAATATGTAAGTAGCCTCAGCCTAAAATGAAGTGACAAGTGCTACGTTTTACTTTTGTTCTACTATTGATAAGACTTGTGTGTGATTCATAATCTCACTGGCACCTACTTACTGCACCTGTCTTGCAATGTAATAATAATAATAATAATAATAATAATAATAATAATAATAAGCCAGGCATGTTGCCAAGTAAAGACAGTAACATGAGCTGTTCCAAGATAATGAGAAATGATGCTCTTTATTAAGTTGGGTCCATATCAATAAAAAGAAAAAGGGAAGGGCAAGAATATAATTGTCAACATAAAATGGCCCCGATGAGCTTGTAGGGATTTCCCAGACTCTGCCATCTGGTTCTTTCCAATACACTAGGATGCACTTGATAAAGGGTAGGGTATCAGGGAAAGTCAGGTTTTGCCTTTCTCTACATCTCCTCTTCTCAACTGAAGGCCTACCGAGTTGTCAGGCAGTCGCTGACGTGCCCAACAATTTGGTGCTACATCCTCACTGTATCCTTGGGAGGCAGCACCAATCTTACCTGCTGTGCAGACACTACACTGCATGAACTCGCAAAAGACTGAAGCTGAAATCACCTCAGGAGTGCTGATCCAGCACCTTTCCCTGCAGGTGAGAAGACAAAAATCCAGAGAGGCAAAGTCACTCACCCAAGAACCCACAGTGAGTTCCTGGCCTCTTGAGTCCCCAGTTCATGAAGCTTTTCATGTCTAATCTTAGTCTCATCATGCCATGTAAGCTAGCTAACAACAGACAACAGATAGTAAGTGCTTAATGACTCAGGTGCAGTCCTAAGTACTTTGTGTATGCTCACCCACCCTACAAATGATGCAGAAGCAATGCCCAGAGGCACACACCTGTGTGGCAGAGCTGGAACCTGAACCCAGGTGGCCTGGCACTACCGCACCATGCTTTACCACCACTCTACACTGCTTTTCTAGAACATCACAGACTCCTCCTTGTGCCAAGCATCATTTCAGATACCAAGGAGACAATGGAGAATGAGACACAGACTCTGTCTTCAGGGAGTTTTCATTTTTGTGGAGGACATGGGGCATAAATAGGTAAACAATAGGTACATTTATTCAATAAATATTTATCAAGTATTGTATTAGTTTCCTAGGGATGCCATGAGAAAGTACCATAAACTGAGTGGCTTAAAACAACAGAAATGTATTCTCCCACAGTTCTGGAGGCTAAAGTCTGAATCAAGGTATCAACAGGGCCACGCTCCCTCTAAGACTCTGTGTGAGATCCTACCTGGCCTCTACCTAGTTGGTGGTGGCTGCAGATGCTTCTGTTGTCACATAGTATTTTCCTCCTTTTATAAGGACACCAGTCATATTGGATTAGGGCTCAACCCTATGACCTCCTCTTAACTTGATTACATCTGCAAAGACCTTATTTCCAAATAAGGTCACATTCACAGCTACTGAGGGTCTGGACTTCAACACAATTCAACCCATAACAATGATCTAGTATACGCCAGGCACTGTTCTACGCATTGTGGATACTGTAGTGAATAAAACAGACCAAAAAAAGTGTTGGGGGATAAAATTAATGAAAGGGAGAGCAGCAGGAGTTAGTCAGACAGGTCACAGTGGGCCAGATCACGAGGACCTTGTAGGCCATTTGCAAATACTTTGCCTTCACTCTGAGAGGAATGGAGACCCACATGATCTGACTTCTATTTTCTTTTTTCCCCCCTCCTTCTTCCACCTCCCCACCAACTCCAGTTCAAGCTGTTGTTTCTCAGCCTAGTTGTGTAGGACACAGCTCCCTGGCCCATGCTGGTATTAGGAGCCTTGTGCTCCCCCCGGCTGAGGCAGTCGGTCCCCAGTTGTCGTCGTCGGCCGCTCACAGCAGCTCACGCCAACCTCCGGCTGCTCACGGCAGCCCAGTTGCAGGGAGAGCTGTTGTTCACAATCTTAGCTGTAGAGAGTGCAGCTCACTGGCCTATGTGGGAATCGAACCAGAGAGCTACACGTTAGGAGCACGGTGCTCCAAACACCTGGTGCCTGAGCCACCAGGCTGGCCCCTGACTTCTATTTTAAAAGGACTCCTCTGGCTGATGTATTGAGAAAAGGCTGGTGTGGGTAGAGCAAGAGTGGAGCCAGGAGACCAGTGCAGAGGTTACCATGGCCACCCTAGTGACAGAGGATGGTGTTTTAGACCAGGGAGGTAAGCGTGGGGGGTGAAAAGGAGCCAGATTATGGAGATGTCTTGAAGGTAGACAAAGTAATTCTAGGTTGTTATAAGTGCTGTAAGGAAAAATAAGGCAATGGGAAAGACAGGACTGACAGGATGCTTCTTTACATTGAGTGGTTAGAGGAGGCCTCTCCAGAAAGGTCAGACCTGAGCTAAGATCAAAGGATGAGAAGGAGGGAGCCATGCCAAGGCCCAGGGAAAAGCATTCCAGCAAAGAAATGGGCCCCAAGATGAGAATGAGCTTGAAATCTTCAGGAGCAAAAAAAGAAAGGTGACGTAGCGGGATGCAGTGAACAAGGGAGACAGTGCTTGAAGAAGAGCTCAGAGAGGTAGGGCGAGCCACACTGAGGAGTTGAGAATTTATTCTAATTGCAATCAGAAGCGACATCCAGTATGTGAAGCAGGGAAACTGTGTGATCTGATATGCTCTCTTAAAAGATCAGTCTTCAAAGTCATAGAGAAAAAAAGTAGAATAGAGGTTACCAGGGGTTGTGGGGATGGGGGAGTAGGGAGTTACTGTTTAATGGAGAGCAAGTTTCAGTTTGGGGTGATGAAAAGTTCTGGAAATGGATGGTGGTGATGGTTACACAATGTGAATATATTTAATGCCACTGAATTGTACACTTAAAAATAGTAATTAAATTTTACGTTATTGATTTTACCACAATAAAAATATATTTGGCGTAATATTTTTTAAAAAGATCCTTCTGTGTGCCAAGTCGAACATGAACTGTAGGGGGAAGAAAGGAAGCAGGCAGACAGGCAGAAACCACACCTGTTGCTAAATTCTGTGAAGTTATGGTCTCTTCCTTTTCTGTTCTCCCTCTTCATTATACAGAGGGTGCCAAAAAATGTATAAACGTTTTAAGAAAGGAAAAATATATTAAAATTGTAATACTCAACATATACCGATAACAAAAGATGAATACAAGTCACATTTGACTTCTGCAATGACAAGAGGTGCTCAAAGTGGTTACCATCAGCGTCCAGACACTTCTGATTGCGGCAAACAACTGTTTGAGTAACGTTGACCAAAGTGTCCACTTGCATACATTTTTTTGGCAACCTCGGTAATATTCAGATATAAGTTTACATAGTCCTTTCTGCCCACCAATATCCAGATATCCCAGTGAAAATTTTAAGATGTCTAAGTGTCAAAATCTCAATACGTTAGGAAGCAGTTACCTCACTTCTGCCTACAGCTGATCAACATGAAAACAGTTTCGAATTCCTAAGGCTCCAGAGTAAGAAAGTCCACAGCTGCCTTCAGGAACTTGCTCCACAGTCTACAGCCTTTGCTGCGAGGAAACATGTTCAGTGTGTCTTAACTAAATCCCTCTGATTACACTTTAAGTCCGTGTCCTCTTCTTCTAGTCTCCTTGAGTGGAAAGACAGCTGGTTTCCATCTTCTGCAAAATAAGTCTCTCTATGCTTACAGATTTCTGCTAAGTCCTCTTCTTCAGGCTAAACAGTTTCAATTTAAGCTTTTCTTCTATAAAATCTCTGTCTAAATGCTCCACTTTCCCATTTAAATTGTTCATAACTGGATATAGTCCTCTCTGAAGAACAGGAAGAACAAAAATATATGAGATTGGGGCAAAGGCAACATAATTATAAAGAATTATGGAGAGCCTGCACGAATGTCAAATTTTTACAGTTTTGTCAACACCATCGGCAGTTATTTTTCTGAAGCTACCGCCTTTTAAAATTAATTAACAAACACATGGTAGTTATGAATTTAAAAACTGATCATAGATAATTGTACTACACATATCACCAAATGCTATTTATCTCCAGAACCAACAAAATATGGCGAAACAGAGCAAATGGTAAATCCACTAACTTCAACAGTGTAACAATAGTTAAATATTCCATTTCAGTGGCAAATGAACACTCACCTATATGACAATGATCAAATTATACAGAGCAATGGCAGTTGGCCCTGTGCTGCTAAATTCGAGCAGATTCATATGACAGAGATTGTGCACTGTCACACCAATGAGTCTTTGTAGGGCACGCAGTTGCAATAGCATTGAAATTTAGATGTTTTATTACTAGCTTATGAAAAAAGAGTCCTCGGGCTCCATGTTCATTAATTTTCTGAACTTTTTACAGTGTTTCTCTTACGTTGTTTTCTAGACCATGTATCTATATTAATATAAGAGCAGCAGTTCTCAAATATTTTGGTTTCAAGACCTCTTACACTCTTTTTCTTTATTTTTTTATTGGGGAATATTGGGGAACAGTGTGTTTTTCCAGGACCCTTCAGCTCCATGTCAAGTCGTTTTCAATCTAGTTGTGGGGGGTGCAGTTCAGCTCCAAGTCAAGTCGTTTTCACTCTAGTTGTGGAGGGTGCAGCTCACTGGCCCATGTGGGAATCGAACCAGTGACCTTGGTGTTATGAGCACCGCGCTCTAACCACTGAGCAAATTGGCCACCCAGGACCTCTTACACTCTTAAAAATTACTGAGAACTCCAAAGAGCTTTTGTTTATATGGCTTGTATCTATTGATATTTACCATACTAGAAATGAAAATAGAACTTTTACAATATTTATTTATTTATTTATTTATTTTCAAATAACCATCAACCCATTACATGTCAATACAAATGTTTTGTGAAAAATAGCTATATTTTCCAAAACAAAAACATAGTGAGACAAGTGGCATTGTTTTATATTTCTGCAAGTTTCTTTAATATCTGATTTGATAGGAGACAACTGTTTCATCTGTCTGCTTCTGCATTCAGTCTGTTGTTATCACACATCATACAGACTCTGAAAACCTCCACTTATACTCAAGAAAAAAATGAGAAGTGAAAAACAAAATATTTCTTACAGTAATATTATTATGAAAATAATTTTTATCTTGTATATCCCCTAAGAGCTCATGCAAACCTCCTGGGTCCCTGGACCACACTTTGAGAACCTCTGTTAGTTGAGGTTATAGGGACTGAAATTATTTCTAGGAAACTGAAATTAGTAAGGACAAAGCATAGATTCTGGGAATCACAGAGGTCAAATGGAACGTAAACTAAACTTCTTTGTGAAATAACCTGTGCTTTAAGTCACACTAATCATGTCAAATCCATTGGCAATAAAACTTAACAAGATGGCCCCCATCACCAAGTGTTACTCAAGCACTATCTTCATTTCACCTTGAGAGTTAGTTTTCATTGGATTAAAGAGAAAGCATCCTTGTCCCTTAGGGCATACAACCTGACTCCCAGAGTCTCTTCAGTCTATTATATTCTTGTTTTTCTCTCCTTCCTTGTTTCTAGAAGTCCAAACACAAATGGCTGCAAGGTGTCATACATGGTAAGGAAGGCTCCATTTGAGTAGATTTTATTTAGTCCCAGGGAAATTTATGTGACTTGACCTTTTCTGGACCTCAAACCAAAATCATGTCATCTCAGAGAAGCCTACAAATGTTAAGCAAAATATCTAACTATATCATTGTGTAGAACAAAGCATGCCACTCTACTTCAGCCCTAAGATATAATTATTTTGAGACTAGATTTTTAGTTGAGTATTTGAGAGAATGGGAAAATACATACGTGAGCTCTTATTTTACTCTTTTCTATCTTTCACCCCTTCATCCTGATCTATTAGGAGAAATGTGTGTTGGAGGTGGGCAGTACATTAATTTCCAGAAAGAAAAGGAAAAAATGCCATTAATCCTACTTGTACTCATAAAGAGTAGTTATTTGGCTCTTGGGAAATATTTTATTTCTCCATTGCTGACTGTATACAAAAAAAAATGTCAAACAAAAAATAGCTTAATTGGCCCAATCCAGGGACTAAATCTCTGTGAACAAAGCCATATTCTTGCTGGGGAATGGCAGAACAATTTCCACATAATCAAATTGGGATACATGGTTATATGTGTATCTTTCACCCTTTGTAACTGGAAGGAGAAAACTGGCTGGTTCTATCTTATAGTAGAACATGTATTATAACCAAATGTGGTTTAAAAATACAAAAGCAAATGGCTTTTTTTTTTTAAATAAAAGGAACCCTAGGGCTTCCTCTTTGGATAAGCTATCACTAGGGACATTTTTTTTTAATTCAGTAAAATACTCAAATAGCAAGTGTCAAGGTATTGTATATCCACCTAGTTGGTAAAATAAGTCAGTTAATTTGGCAGCTAAGTATTAAGTAATCACACTGTCAGAATCGGGTGAATATCTAAGGGAGAAAGACAAAGACTGAACAAAGAAGGAAAAATAAAATAAGTAGCAGATTATCAAATAAGTAAATAAAATGAGAACTTCTCAATACTCTGTTGTATCCCCAATAAACCAATTCGACCCTGCAGACATTTTAGCTCCTTGTTGGAAGTCAGGGAAGCAATGTGGGCATGAGGAGCCTGACTACTTGGGAGCCGTGCTGTTAAGAGGCATGTTCAAGGGTTTCAGGGAAGAAAGTCCTGGTCCCTTTAAGAATTAAAAGCTGGTCTCTGGCAAGCAGAGAGTTGTAGAGTGGCAAAGAAGCCTACTTCTCCATACATGAGCTTTTTCCTGAAGGAGGGAGCTGAATTAGAAGCATAGCTGCCAGGAAAAGCCTGACTAGAGACCATTTAAGTAGATTTTATTCAGGCCCAGGGAAATTCGTGTCTTTTTAACTTGGTCTTTTCACTTCTCAAAACAAAATGTACGTGTAAGTACATTGAAACCACCTCCACTCTGGGAGGCAAGGATGGAACCTTATTTATCTATGAAACTTACCAGTGCTTTGCACAGGGCTGGGCCCATCGTAGGCCCTCAATACATGTTTGTGGAATCAAAAGAAAGGATAATGTCTCTAGACACTATTACTTGTTACCATTCTTTTATTCTCTGCAAAGAAACAGTGGTTTCAGGCCTTTCTGATGCTAACGCCAAGTTCCTTTTCCTAAAAAAGACTGGAGTGCCTGAATAGAATTATGTGGTAGAACTGAAAGGGATAGTTGAGGTTAAAGTATGATAAATCTCTTATTTTATAGATAAGGAAACTGAAACCCAAGGAGGTTAATGGATTAGCTTAAGACGACCCAACTAGTTAATGGCAGAGCCAAGAATAACCCAGACCTCCTAACCTTCCCATGTAGCATCAAGAACAGCG
Organism: Rhinolophus sinicus; assembly: GCF_036562045.2. Taxonomy (NCBI): domain Eukaryota; kingdom Metazoa; phylum Chordata; class Mammalia; order Chiroptera; family Rhinolophidae; genus Rhinolophus; species Rhinolophus sinicus. Next base: position 19,568,027 of record NC_133768.1, on the reverse strand, counting down.
GAGGTAATGAACTTGGATCCATGGACGGACTTTAAGACGTCCACAATCTTGTCCAATAATGTGTATGTAAAATTCCATGTGCATTGCATCTGTGGGGGAGAGGGTCCAAAGTTGTCACTTGATTTTCAAAAAGGTATGTGACCCTCAAAACTGTTTAGAACTCCAATCTCAAAGAGAGTCATTAGGGAGTGATAGGAAGCCGTTTAATGCCATTGCTCCTGTGTTGTGAGGGGCTGAGATCACAATTTTAATAACAAGTTCTTCTGAGACCTTTAGCAGGCAGAAACGACGACAAGACTTGTGAAAGCTCTGGCCTTCTTGTGTGTGAGAGTGCTAAAGGTTCTCCTTAATGCAAAATAAGAACATTCAAAGGTAGATTAAGGGGTGGCTGGATGGCTCAGTTGGTTAGAGCTTGAGCTCTGAACAACAGGGTTGCCGGTTTGATTCCCACATGGGCCAGTGAGCTGCGCCCTCCACAAGTAGATTGAAGACAACGAGCTGCTGCTGAGCTTCTGGAGTGGCAGACAGATTGCTCAGTTGGTCCAGATGGCTCAGTTGGTTAGAGCTCTCAACAACAAGGTTGCCGGTTCAGCTCCCACAGGGATGGTGGGCTGCGCCCCCTGCAACTAAAGATTGAAAACATCAACTGGACTTGGAGCTGAGCTGTGCCCTCCATAGCTAGATTGAAGGACAATGACTTGGAGCTGATGGGCCCTGGTGAAACACACTGTCACCCAATATTCCCCAATAAAATTTATTTTTTTTAAAAAAAGGTAGATTAAAAAGAGGCTGGGGCCGGCCCGGTGGCTCAGGCAGTTAGAGCTCCGTGCTCCTAACTCCGAAGGCTGCCGGTTTGATTCCCACATGGGCCAGTGGGCTCTCAACCACAAGGTTGCCAGTTCAATTCCTCGAGTCCCGCAAGGGATGGTGGGCTGTGCCCCCTGCAACTAGCAACGGCAACTGGACCTGGAGCTGGGCTGCGCCCTCCACAACTAAGACTGAAAGAACAACAACTTGAAGCTGAACAGAACCCTCCACAACTAAGATCGAAAGGACAACAATTTGACCATTGTTCCCCAATAAAGTCCTGTTCCCCTTCCCCAATAAAATCTTTAAAAAAAAAAAAAAAAAAAAAAGAGGCTGGTATGATCTCTGCACTGTACACCTGAAGCTGAACAATAATGAATGCCAACTATAATTTTATATATATATATATATATATATATATATATATATATATATATATGTATATGTATATATATGTATATGGTTACAGGAAGCAGAGTATAGCATTAGGAATAGAGACAGTGGAAATGTAACGGCTGTGTGTGATGTCAGAGGGGTAGTGGATGGGGGGAGGGGAGTTCACACAGTGTGAGGGATATAAATGATAAATGTCTAACTAGTACATTGTTTTGTGCACCTGAAACTAATAAAATTTAAAAAAAAAAGAGGCCGGTAATAGCCGGTACTAAGTATGACAATGGCACCACATCGTACTCAGGTTTTTTTTTTTTTAATTTTTTTTAATTAAATTTATTGGGGTGACAATTGTTAGTAAAATTACATAGATTTCAGGTGTACAATTCTGTATTACATCATCTATAAATCCCATTGTGTGTTCACCACCCAGAGTCAGTTCTTCCATCACCATACATTCGATCCCCCTTACCATCATCTCCCACCCCCACCCCCACCCCCCTTATTCTTTTAAACTTTGCTAAAAATTAGTTGACGTTGTGCACATATTTACTAATTGGAGAATATTTTCCCTGGTATTAATGCAGCTAACATATGGTAAAAGAAGATAATGGGTGGCCTCTTCAAGCACGGATTCTCAGAAGTTTCCTCAACACTATACAGATATATGGTTGGCTGGTGAACAAAATCAATCAAGTAAAGCTGGGAGGTATAAAAATGATGCAATTATACATTAACTATTAGATTTAACTTAAAATACAAATGTACATTTATTTGCTAATATTTTGATGAAAGGGCAAGGCCTTTGAGGATGGGTCTGCTAATTGAAGTTGTATATAGTCTTTCTTACATAAACCCACAACGGATCATCTATGATTTTCAAGTTCTGTTTCTTCAGAGTGGATTGAGATCTCAGAGATACATATGAGGCAATCTGAGTGGGGAATACTTCAAGAAATGTAATGATTTCTCCCATCTTTTACAGTTGCCTCCCCACACCTAATTTGTCAATAACTTTTTAGCAATTCGTTATTTATTGAGTCTTATGAACGTATTCAACCTAATTTTCATAGAAACAACATTGCACTCATATTTCATCCATTTATTTAACACAGAGGGTGCCAAAAAAATGTATACACCTTTTAGGAAAGGAAAAAGCTGTATTAAAATTGTAATACTCAATATATACTGATAACACAAGATGAATACAAGTCATGTGTACATGTTGTTTTTGGCACTCCCGGTATTTGATTAAACTGTATCATTGACACAACTAACGACAACTGCCACAAACAGGTTGGGGAACAAATACAAACTGTTAAGCACGGAGTTCATTTGGTAGGAGCGGAAGTGTTCGGGCACGGTGGAGAGTAGCCTACTAACTGAAAGTGCCATGTTCAGCATGCTGTGGGCATCAGTGAGTAGGGTTTATAGATGGAATGAAGAACATCATTTCCTCCGACAACGTAATTAAGTCTAGGTCAATTAAGAAAGCTTCTATTGCTCACTGTCAGTCACAGGGTCCTGGACTCAGTTTTGGTATTTCAAAATACATGATTTTACCACTTGAGATTGATTCGTACTCATCAAAATTAAAGTAAGTGAGCTATAAACCAGAATGCAAATGTGTTCTCTTATGGTGTATTGAACACTGATGCCCAAGGCTGAAATGTTCCATCGCATAGGTTCTCTCTTCCCCAACATTAACCCGATATCCGAAAACCTACAGCATACAGAAAGGGTGGGGACAAATATCAAGTATCTAAAAAAGTCTTTCTGATACAGTGATGATGGGGAGGCATTATAACATTGTGATTAAGAGCACAGGCGTTGGAGTTAAACAGACCTGAGTCACATCACAGATCTGAAATGTGCAAGCTCAAGCAAGTCACTAATACTCTCTAAGCAAAGGTTTTTACACCCTTGAAACAAAAGTGGTAACACCAACACCTACTTCATAGCATTATTGTAAAGGTTAAATAAGGCAAAGAATATAGCATCGTCCCTGACACATATTAAGTACTCATTTTATGGTAGTTATTTTTATTATTACTAAGAATGAAGACTGAATTCTGGAAGAAATGTTCATTTGATTCCACCTTTTGTGTCACCCCAAGCAATGGTCCCCAATCTGGCTTCATGGATTTTTCAAATACAACAACTGACATACAATATTTTATCCTTAGGCTCTGACAATGTGCACACACACAAAAACACACACATACACACTGATGAAACCATTATGGAGAGCAGTCTGGCAGAATTGAATCAAAGTATTCATGTACCGTATGATCCAGCAATCCCACTCCTGGGAATATATCCCAGAGAAATTCACACACAGACCAAAAGGAGACACTTATGAAGAGTGTTATTTGTGGTAAAGGAAGTTGGAGTAACTGAAGTGTCTATTGCTGGGGTATAATAGTCAAGTGGAATGTGAAGTGTGCACACTGTAGCATATCACGCAGCAGTTAGAAGCATCAGAGTAGATGGACACACAGTAACACGGATAGATACTGAGGACATGGTCCTAAATGGAAAAAAAATTCAGAAAAAGAACGAGTTCTTTGGGAAAACCATTAATGTAAACTTTTTAAAACATACCCACAATGCAACCTTACATATTCTGCAAGGCTAGTCTTAACATCACCTACGTATTCTGATACATACAAATTTGAATATACACATTAGACACACTGGAATCATTGCCAATAAGGGGGAGGCAGGAGGGAAGGAAAGAGAGAGAAGTGGTGGTAAAAGGAAAGGAAGGAATGAAAAAAATCAAGGGAGGGAAGGAGGGAAGGGAGAGTCTTGTGTGTTTTAATGATGATAGTATGTTATGTATTGGACAATACAACTCAGCCCTCCAATGTAATAAATAAACAAACAGCACCAACAGATGGTTGCCAATGACGCTTGGTTGTTACAATAAACTTGAGGCCATTTCAAAACTAAACATTTGGTAATTATGGTGGTATGCCCAATTTTCAAATAACTGGACTACTCTGCTAATTCACATTGCTCATTAGACTAAATGCCCTTTCTCTTTTGTTGTAAACATACCAACTTAGAGAAATGAAAAGGGAGTCTAAAAAGTGAAGAGGAATGGGGGAGATTATAAATTTTAATATTAACCTATTACTCTTCACTGAACTAAAGTCGAACAGTGAGACAATATATACTGTGATGCATACTTTAACTAAAACAGGCCAATTACTAATACTTGAATGTTTGTACCATTATTTATTCATCATGGCCACACACAAAAATCAGTAAAATACTCAAATAGCAAGTTTCAAGGTATTATATATCTACCCAGTTGGTAAAATAAGTCAGTTAATTTGGCAGCTAAGTATTAAGTAATCACGCTGTCAGACTCGGGTGAGTATCTAAGGGAGAAAGACAAAGACTGAACAAAGGAGGGGGAAAATTATAGAAAAGAAATAAGAAGGGGACAAAAAACAGACATAAGGAGAAAACAAATACAGTGTGACAGGTTCAACAGTGAGATGGATGTCTCCATTCTATCACAGAGAGATTATCCTGGAAATAAGGATGACGCTTCAAAGTGACACCAGAGGATCTGAGTTTTTGTCCATCAGATAGAGGCTGCTAATAATGGTAAATTATGGATTAAAGTGGTCTCTCAATGTCAGCTTTCTCCATCTTCTTTCTTAATGTTTTAGGTGCCCTACAATATATTGGACAGCATATATAACATTCACATACAGGCACAGTGTTTTTATCTCCTCACCACCTGAGCCAGGGGTTGGCAAACATTTTCTGTAAAGGGCCACATAGTAAACATTTTGGCCTTGCAGGCCAATGATGATACCATGGTTCATCAGACATTCCCTCTCTGTTTGACTAGCCAATATTTTCTTAACTCATGTTTTCCTCATATTACTGTGTTTTGAATTGATTCAGGACATCGAGGCAGCCACAACAGCTCAACTAAAGATACTCACAAAAGAGGACTTCAGAACTGCTTCAGAAAGTAGCAAGAATGTTCAAAGTGTGGGGGAGTATTTTGAGGGTGATTAATGGCAATGTGTCTTTTACTATAATTTTTTTATTTAATCATTCACCGCAGTTTTTGATCATAACACACACGAGTTCTGACAATTAAGTTTGTGAACTCATCCTAGACAAAGTGCTACATACCTCATTGCTGAATATCACTATGGTCACCTTCGAAGTATTCCCCTTGGGAAGCTATGCACTGATGCCAGCGCCTAGTCTGCCCTTCAAAGCAATTTTGGAACTCTTTTTCTGGAATGGCCATCAGAGCTGTCGTTGGATTATCCTTGATGTCCTGAATGTCATCAAAATGTCTTCCTTTCACTATTTCCTTTATCTTCAGGGAAAGAAGTCATTGGGGGCCAGATCAGGTGAGTAGGGAGGGTGTTCCAATGCAGTTATTTGTTTACTAGCTCAAAACTCCCTCACAGACAGTGCCATGTGAGCTGGTGCAATGTCATGATGAAAGAGCCATGAATTGTTGGCAAAAAGTTCAGGTCATCTAACTTTTTCACGCAACCTTTTCAGCACTTCCAAATAGTAAACTTGGTTAACTGTTTGTCCAGGTGGTACAAATTCATAATGAATAATCCCTCTGATATCAAAAAAGGTTAGCAGCAGCGTTGCAACAAGTTCACGAACTTAATTGTCAGAGCTCGTTTGTGTGTGTGTGTGTGAGTGTGTGTGTGTGTGTGTGTGTGTGTGTGTGTGTATTTAGAGGGTCATTTATTGCTTTTATTAGCCTTAAAAGAGCCCTTGATTCCAAATAGGATTAAAACCCTAATTAAAAGGGGGTCTATATTAGAAGACGTAATACCCCACTTACAACTGGGTGTTAGCAGATCAATGCAGGCAACAGCTTAACGTGCGTGATGATGGCTGTTCCTCTGCACGTGCCTCTAAAACTCACTGCATCCAAAAGTGCCTATTTCTTTATCCACACAATGGCCTCACACAAAGCACAGCTGGGTTTTCTGAGAGTGGAGTTAAACCTGCTTTGCAGCAGTTACAGGGCAAGCTGTGCAGCGCTTTGCCCAGCAGAACGTCTGGATGACCCCAAAGTCTTGGTGCACCGTGGATGGGACACTGCCCTATTTAGAAATATAAGTATGAATAGATGGCTGCTCTAGGTCTCTTCTAGGCTTATTTTTCTACAGACAGGGATTGGATTCTGATTTTGGTCCAAATAGAAATTAGGTCGGTTATTCCGTTTCTGAAAACCTGGCAGAAATACCTTTCTTTAAACGCAATCATTAGGCAAACTGAATATTTTCCAAATAGGAAATTAGAGGGAGATTTCCAAGTCTCATTCAAGTCCACAGCTTGAACTTGCTTTTCAATCTCATTGCAGAGTGATCCGCTGGTCATTCACAGTCATTGCTGTCTCCTGCCCCCACTCACAATGTAGAGTTTGCTCAGAATAGAACACGATTACTCACAATGTTGGAAAACGTTTGTTCACAATTTTGGAAAAGCGCACGTTCTTGTTGGAAAATTCTTCATCTCAGTGGAAAGAGAAATGCTAGACCTTTTCCTGTCCCCAAACCCAAAAAAAGGAAGAAAGAGGCTTGTGTCTTTATTTAGGCAAAGCAAGGAGGAGAGAGCCAAATGTGAACAAATACCAGCTCAGCTCTTCTCTCTCACACCTGGCGAAGTGCCAGCGTGAGTTGTGAGGTACAGGTAGGCCAGTGTATTGTCCACAGAAGGATGATTCAGTGAGTCCCACTTAGACTCATCATTAAGTCATCCTCAGAAAAGGTAGACGCATTCCCTCCAAATGCAGGGCTTGTGGTGACAGTGCACTGGCAGTGTGGAAAGACGGGTGCGCACGCTCCTCAGGACTGAAATCCCAAATCTCAGCTAAGAGGAAACCACTATGCCTTGTCCTTCTACATTTCTCCACTTGTCTGGATGTTAAATATTTTCACACAGATCTAGCATGTGATGAGCAATAGTAAGTGCCTAATAAGTTTATGTTGCTTGACAAACTCACATAGTTCACTATCTGAATCTAGGGTTTCCAGGCGGGAATTCCCACCCGATCTCAGGAATTTTTTTCGCTCTCCCGTTCCTGAATCCCGAGATATAAATTGTTTTCTGTTCTCCACGATGAATTGTTTCCACAAAGTGATGGATGATACTACCAACCACTTGGGTTCAAGGAGCTGATTTTCCTGATTTCCCAACCAAGTTCTCGGGATTTGGGAACGGAAAAGTGAAAAAAATTCCTGAGAACGGGCGGGAATTCCCGCCCGGAAATCCTAGCAATAAATAGGAAAAATGTCTAAGAGATACATTGTGAGTAGTAATATGTTTATTTCCCATACTGGGTTCAAGGAGCCGATTTTCCCAATTTCCTGATCAACTTTTCTCGGGATGTGGGAATGAATGGGAAAGCAAAAACAATTCTTGAGAATGGGCGGGAATTCCCACCTGGAAACCCAACCTGAATCATTGTGAGCTTTTCATCTTCTGTTCAAGCTATTCTAAATCTTAGTGTTCCTAAATATATTTTTCAAATCAAAATTCTTATAAAAAGCTCTTTACCTTACATTTCAGATTAGCTAAACCATGGGGAAAAGGTACAAATCATATTCCACTAACCCCAGGACCTCTCTCTCATCGAGGCCAATGATAGTTTGGATTTTTGTTCTCCACCCTTCCCTCCCTCCCTGTAATAGGATTATACATCCACAGCTTTTGACATTTGGCTTTGCAGTAGAAGTACATTTGTTCTGACCAACAGAATGTAGAGAGAAATGACAGTGTGTCTGCTATGAGCATAAGTTTTAAGAGGTATGGCAACCTTTCCCCAGCAACTTTTGTGCTTCTGTCATTCACCATGCAAAAAGCATGTCTCAGATCACTGCGGTTCTTTAGCCTGGGTCCCATGGACATGTAGCAAACACAAATCAGGCCCAAACCCTGGATCAAGGCCTAGCAGAGCCTAGCAAAGTCAAGCCAACCAGCAGACCCATGGACAACACATAAAGGAGTATTTTTATTAGCTACAAAAAATATTGGAGTTATTTGTTACTGCAGCTAAAGCTGACTAATACATCTTCCAAATCCAATGCATCAACAGGTTATTCTGTAACTTACAAACTGCAAGAATTCATAAAAGTACGGGACAGTTGTCCATCTCTGCTCCTAAAATACAACAACCGAAAAGAGGTACCCTCATCAAAATACCCACAGCCATGTCAGTTCATTTGAAAACTGCATTCTAATTCTCCCACCTGTATAACTGTAGGAGAATTATCACTGACAATGATTTCAGAATTGTGAGCCTACATTTGTCTCCTTTAAACCCATATAGAAAGGAAAATTGACACAATTTATTTCTTGAAGTCTTTTACACAATCAGTTGTTTGGGATGGTTTAGAATCTCCAACACTGAAGTTCACTTACCACTCATTTATTTACCGCTCTTCTATACATGAGAAATATTTATAGCTGTTGTAGCTAGTTTTGAAATAAGTACATAGTGTAAGGATACTATATGTTACCAGTTGATGAAAGGAAGACAAGGCAATGAATGAAAGGCAAGAAATGACTGAAGCCTCCAATAATACAGATGATTCGATGACACTAGGAATGGATCAGAGAATGCCAGATCTTGATGTTGATTTTTCAGGGGCTTCTTAAGTCCATCTGTTCATAATATTAACCTGTCATCATATTTCTCAATCTCCGAACTTCCCCCTTTTTCCTTTTGTTTCTTTATTTCTTTTATACAAGACTGAATAATGTTGAGCTGCTTTCTCCCTAAGAAGCTGTGAATTGCTGAGTTCTGTTTAGTTTGTGGTATAATTGGAAACAATTGAATTTGAATAGCAATTTGGTTTTCACATCTTTTATTTATTAACGTTCTTCAAAATATAGAAAGTAAAAGGGTAAAAACAGTTTTTCATAACATAGAGAATGTCAAGAACAGAAAAATACGAGAACAAAGAAAAAATAGAAACTGAATAAAACTATGAGTTTAATTCTATCTAGAGTTTCAGTTCTTACATGTGTTTGTACTAACGTATATTTCTCATCTGAAGCAGTGTTAATCCATAAATATTATAGATACAGGGTTTATCCATTTAATAAACAGACCCAGTGATTATGTAGCTAATGTTCAGAAAGAGGTAAACCGTTTGCTTGGTCTCCACTTAAAATGTAAGGATAGTGAAGGAGTAGATATGAAATGCATATATAAACAGCTGGGCATCACCATATGGGAAACTAATATTCGCTCTGCTTCTGGCACACGCAGGTATGTTCAGTTTGCTGTAAGTGCACTTTTCTATGTGTACATTACACTTCAATTAAAAAGGGCTTTTTTAAAATTAGAGAACAAGTAAGACACTAACGACGGGTCATTTTCTTCCCTGGGATTTAGGGGTAAATGTGCTTATGAACTAGCTATACAGTGGTCAAAAACCGGGGGGAAGTAGCAAAAAAAGATCCAGAAAGTTTAATAATCCCACTACTCAGAAAATCCTCCCTGTGCTATACAGTTCCCTCTTGTGTAGAAACGCATGGAAAGAATGGAGTGTATTGTCCAAGGCACATACGGTCTTTGCCATTTCCTACGAGGTTTGGAAACCTTCAAGTGGTTCTTTCCCCCTGGGCACTAGACCTGCAATCCTGGTTACTCTTCTTGGTGATTCAGAGACAAGGCTCCCCTGCCAAAGTGCAAGGATTTAAGTACAGCTCGACCACTTCCTAGCTATACAACTTTGGGCAGGTATTTAACTCACCCTATCTCGGCTTCACCACCTATAAAATGGGGACAACAACAGTCTCTACTTCCTGGGATTATTGCAAAGAATTACATGCCTGGTCCCTAGAAGTACTCAATAAATGTTAATTATCATTAACTTCTATGGCAATGGTTCAATATACAGAGGGTGCCAAAAAAATGTACACATTTTAAGAAAGGAAAAAACTGTATTAAAATTGTAATACTCAATATATACCCATAACAAAGATGAATGCAAGTCACGTTTCACTTCTGCAATTACAAGAGATGCTCAAAGTGGTTACCATCAGCGTAATTTTAATAGTTTTTTCCTTTCTTAAAATGTGTATACACTTTTTTGGCACCCTGTAAATAAGACATGAATGACTGAGAGAAGAAATAGCACCTGACTCTACCCAAATTGCTTTTTCCATAAAAATAAAAAAATAAATGGCTGAAGTGTTCATGGGAGATGCGTACTGATGTTTGCAATTTACTTTAAAATGTGCCAAAAAATAAGCTAAATAGATGGATGATGAACAGGTATGTGATAAAACAAATATACGAACCATGCACTGTAGGATCTAGGTGATGCGTGTGTGGGTGTTCAAAGCATAATTTTTCCATTTTTACGTATATAGATGTTGGAAAAACAAAAAAATCTGAAAAATGTAAATGACATAAATATTTAAATCTTGTGTAATTACTAAGTATAAATACAGACCCTGTAATGTACAACTTCAAGTTAAATATAAATACCTAATTATGGATTTTTTCTTCTCTTTCTAAGCTTAAATGTTGAACTTGTTTTCCTTTCTAATTTCAGAAAAACCTTTGCTTTCACCCTAAATTCTTCTATCTTGTCAGTTGTTCCAATGAATGTTTCTTTCTCTTTCTGTTTATGAGAAGATTTTGTGTTGAAAGCTTTCTTCCTACACAAAGCCCACCCTGGCTTATCTTACCCCAAGAAAATAAGAGAAGGCATTGAAGCTACTTCTCTCTTCTAACAGCCCAATGGGCAAGATCCAATTATCCCACACATCTTAGTTATATCTTATCCATCCTTTTAATTAGGCAAATTCTAAGGCTATTTAATTCCAAGAGTACATTAATTCTCCAGTGAAATGTGGTTTTCTTTGTTCAAAATTCTATCGTTGTTACCTCTTTTTATAAAGAGCTTCGTATTTGGTCCATTATTGTTTGGACCAACAAAAGGAGAGAAATCTCTGGCAGACACAGTTGGTCTGCCTCCCCCACAGCCCTTCCCTACCTTCTTCCTTGCCTATCAACTCATAAGACTATCTTATGGCCAAAAATTAAATTGGAGGCCAGGTGAGTTGTGCTGGACTCCCCATTTGACGCAGTTTTAAGATTGAAAGCTTAAAATGCATAATAACTTATATCTGCTGTAGGTGCTGTGGCAGTTGTACAACATGTCCACAAATTCTTTATCCTCCAAATGAAATGTAGGGTCTATGTGCAAAATTGGAAAGCCAGGCTGAGAAAATGAGTCTCTGGTTTTTTCAACAACTATAATAAGAAATCTATAAGGAACACAAGGTTGGGAATGGTTTTCAGGTAGTCAATCAGAACAGTCTGCCACAAACATTTTCATCATAAATACAAAATCAAATGACCAACTTATTGGTAGAGGGATAAGAAAGAACATGAATTTTTTTACTACTAGATGATCATTTTGAGGGCTAGTAATTTATCAACACCTGAAAACAACTTCTAGTCATGTTACATAACTCAACATGTGTGTCGTGATGCTTTGACATCAATGCCTCTCCCTATTTGTTTTTCTTTTTATGGTTTTGTCTTTGTTTTATTTGAGGTATAACATACATACAGTATAGAATGTGCTCCAATTCCAAGGGTGCAGCTCAAAACATTTTGACATATGTCCACACTTGAGTCACCACCACCAGACCAAGATCTAGAATGTTTCTAGCATCCAGAAGGCTCTCTCATGCCCCCTCTCAGTTAATACCCACCTTCAAGGATAACCACTATTCTGACGTCTATCATCATCTATTAGCTTTGCCTGTTCTTGAACTTCGTATCAATGATTTGTACAGTATGTACAATTTTGTGACTGGCATCTTCCATAGTGTCTGTGAGAATCAGTGGGGAGGGGGTATTTGTTTGTTTTCTTGTTTGTTTTTGCTGAGTAGTATTTCACTATATGTACATATTATAAATTATTTATCCGTTCTCCTATTGATGGGATTTAGGTTGCTTCCAATTTGGGGCTATTATGAAAAGGCTGCTATAAATGTTCTTATACTGCATGTCTTTTAATGAACATGTGCACTCATTTCTCTTGGGTATATATCTAGAAGTGGAATTTCTGGATCGTAGGGTAGGGGCATGTTGAGCTTTGGTAAACACTGCTAAACCACTTTACAAAGTTGCTGTATTCCCCTATTTTTTTTGTAGTTTCTAAGGCATTAATATGCTCCCCGATGCTAACTTTTCTCACCCAAACAGTACCTTTAAAGAGAAGTCTTACAACACATAACCTTTCTTCTATGATTGGCCCCACATCATCCTTTCAGCCTTTCTCTGTTGCTCTAACCACAAAGGCCAGCTTAAAGGAACCTACACTAAGTGAAAAATTAAGGCTCTCTCATGACCTACTAAAATATAAGCAGGTAAAGGCAAATGATTTTTAGGTACGTTTTAATTCCATCTCATTTCGTAAACTTGAGTAACTCTTTTCCCCCACTTTGGTTCATGCCTTTGTGGTTTAAAGAAACCAATGCAACAAACTATGGGCACATAGTGAAAATAAATGAGTAAAGTTCTTTAGGCTTCCCCAGGACAGGAAGGAGGATAGAAGAAAACTGTTATAGAAATGTAATCATTATTGTAATCGGCCTGCAGTGCTATGAATAAGTCATAATTATCTCACAGTCTGAGTTAATGCTGTGAAGCTTTCTCTTGTCAAGTCGACATGTGCATGTACATATCAGGAAGACCTGTAGAGTTCCTCCAATGCTGAGCACCCCAAGCCCCCCCACTGTACATGCATGCTGACCTTACAACCCAGGAAAATATTTAATACCCTCAGGACTATGAGGCATTTTTATCCACAGTGGCCTCATCTTTCCCTATTCAAATCACTACCGATTTTTTGCATGGAAACCCCCATAGCATTCAACTGTAATAATGACCTATTTATATTGGATGGGGACCTATTTCTGACATTTGTGCAGGTGCATTCTTAATTTAAACTTACACAAATTCAAGAAAAAAATGCCATATTCTCGTGCATATGGATGTTCCCAACCTTATCTTCATTCTAGTTTTGTGAGCTGTCAGAGAACAGTTTCCTCTACAGGGGAAAAAAAAAGAAAACTGGAGAGATAAGATAATGAGACTGAAATTAGGAAAACTTTCGTGTTCGTGAAATGGTCTGTGTTAACTGTGCTGAATTGGATGCCAGCAGTTTCATTCTGGACCAGCTATTTTGTTGTTCCAAGATTTTCTTCTAAAACACATCAAGAGGCAATGCTGAACCAAGGACGTGTTAGGTGATTTCTAACAGATTAAGTGGTCCCTGGGGTCAAAGCTCAAGGTTCCCTGAGATGCTCTGTCTCTTCAGCAGCAAGACTTCGTTGACACACCATCCTTATTGGGCCCCTGACCAATTAAATAAGATGCTCTCAGGAAGGGAGGGCCCAGGCACTGGTAGTTTTTTCAAGCTCTCCAGGTGATTCTAATGTACAGTCAGATTTGAGAATCACTGCAGTCCATCCTGCTTTGCACCACAGGCAATAAGAGGTGGGCAGCACCACCTAAATCGCGACAGCCACGTTCAGAATATTACTGATGTGATCTGTTTGATCCTTAAACGCACTGGTCAAAGGACAGGGTGGAATGCTAACTTTCACTGAAGAACAAAACAGGTTAAACACTAACACATTTCACCAAAGTCATGCTTCATCCAAAGAAAGGGGAAGAGGAAACAAAAGAAGGAAAATCAGGAAGAGAATGACAGTGGCAAGCAGGGCAGCCAACCAGGCTAGTCACAGGGGACACAGACGTTTTCAGGTCTCAGGCCAGTGTTCACCAAAGGTACAAACATTTTCATGTGGGGATCTGGAAGGGCTCTAACACAGGCTGCTTAACCAGAGAATGGCCCCTGATCAATCTGAGACCACGTGTCTTAAAAAACCCGGCACAGTCCCCCACAAAGGAGTTTATTTGTGTGTGTTGATGTGCTTTTCGAATAAAGGAGGAGGGGGAGTTTCATGCCCCAGCACCAGAGGCAGGAACAAGAGGTGGGAGTGGAAATGGAGAATGTCCTGGTATTAGTTCTCCAACCGACCCCAGGAGACAGAGCCTGACCTCCAATCAAGGGAAGCAGTGCAGGGGAAAACTGAAAGGACTGTTTTAATGAAAGATTCTGCGAGGCATGACTTGGTCTCCCATGACTTGAGCAAAAGCAATTCTTTGGTCTCCCAGGTGACAAGGCCCAATGCAGAGCTGGAGAAAGGGGTGGTCTCTGTACTCCATATAGCCCCATCATGCCTCCTGAGGGTGGGTGCCTCTGAGCATCAAGACAATGGCCTTAGCATTTCCACAAGTGGCGACACAGCAGCAACCAGAGGCAACATCAAGCAGAGTCATGAGCAAAAGCCACCAACGAGGAGGACTTGGAGCATGAGAGAAACAATATGACTACACTCCATGATGGTCTGTGAGCACGTGCGAGCTTCCTCCTAATGACTAACAGAAATCCTTTTGGGGAGATAGGGTCTTTATGAAGGTTGGAAGTCCTTTGTGAGCTAGGAAATCTGGACTCCCACTGTGACTACAATTCCATCTGCATCCACTAGTCAGTGAGGCCCAGAGACGTTCATGTCACAGTAATCTATAGTGTGGTATTGAAAAGAAAATAGTTCTGCCGAACACATAAGTATTCTCTTAAATCTTCCCCTCTTTTGGTGAATTAATGAACTTGTGAATAAAATAAGGCTGTATAGCCAGGGAGGTCATACTGTTGTAAAATTACTCAGAATCAAATAATATGCATGTATCTGAAGGAAATCAATTTTTCTCTTTCACCATAATACGTACTGGAAACTTCTGACTCAATTGGTGAATAAATCATAAAATCTTCCCCCACCTAAAGTCCATTAGCAAAGAAGATCATAGAATCAGAACAGAGTAGATGAGAAGAAAAAAGTATCTTTGGTGGGGGAGGTAAATACCACTATTCTACTATCATATTTTTGAGTCATTCCCACCATTCAAGAAAGCTGAACACTGTAGAACTGAAACTCTCATAGAATAAGGGGTGAAAAACACCCAAGATCCAGAGGCAGCAAATGCCTCCTGATAAACTCATTTCTCATTGTGAGGATTTCAGTTCATATCATAACTTAAACCACCCACATTGGGCTTTATTTGTTGTTCAAGCACAGTGGTCTCTGCCGTACACACACTAAAAAATGTGGCCTCCCAGAGTGAATCCTAAGGGACTAATCAGCTCATAAAAATGCTCGCAAACAACTGCAGGTTAGGGAGCAAATTCCAGACAACGAGCCTGACTCTCAAGGTCTCCGTTTAATAACTTCCACTAAGTACAATTTAGACAAATTCATACTTGCAGTGTTCTGAACAGGGCCATCAGTGCCACATTGAAAAAAAGAAAGTCAAAACATTCTGCAACTTATTGAAGTTACAAGGGGGGAGAAAGCTGGGATTTTTTCTACTTAGTTTCCCATTCTCCCACTTTGAGGACACAGATATTTCCAAATTTTTGGAACTTGATCATAGCAGAAGAAAGACGTATCCATTAAAAAAATTAGTTATGAAAAGATACAAATAAACAACCAAAACTTTACTCTAGCATCGTATGTTAGAGGGTTTAGACCACAGGACCACCTTACAGGCAAAACTATTTTATACCTAGTCGTTAACATGCCTTGATAATTAGAATCCTTTGGATGAGGTTCAAGACAAGAGTTCCATACCCAGTTCTATTTTAATATTCAGAGCACTAGAGAAGTTCCAATTTGTCTCCTAAAACAGAGATAAGAGCCACCCAGGGGCTCGACTTTCTCAATGAAATCATATTTAATAACCTCCAGCATATCATTTGTATCAGCAAAACATTGTTGCTACTCCATTGAGATTTACGTTAGGGAGAGCAGAAATGGGAAGCTGTAGTGCAGCTTCCCTATGAGCTGGGTTTATGCCCAAAACACTAGTACAGAGCTCTCATACCAAGGGTGGGCAGCAGTGTGGCAGCTCAAGGTCCAAAAAAGGTCTCTCTCCACCCCAAATCCAAATGTGAGACAAGAGAGCAAAAGAGACGGCCTAACCTCCAGTGCTCTGTGCAAGATGGCCAGGCTCTGACCCAGGTAAGGAAAAAGCAGAAGAATGTAAATGTGTTGCCCCAGTTTTATGAAGGAAGAGTAAGAAGAGCTGGCCACGCCCTGTGTCTGACCTCTGAATAAAAGGCCTCCAGAAGCCACGATGCGTGGTCCGTCCTGGCCAACCTGACGGGTCTAGGTAAGTCTAACATTTGCTTGTCGTAAATGTACTAAACCCTGCACTAACAGTGCTATTGTAAGGGTAAATGTGTAGTGCGTCAATGAGTCAATGAACGTGCTAGGAGTGGAAAATTCGCCATCTCTAACTGACAGACACAGCCAAAGATGCTGGAGAAATTGAGATCTAGGCCTCAGGGTTCAAATTCTGAGTTTCCCACTTACCAACTTTGTGACTTTGCCATTTCTTTTTCCTGGGCTTCCATTTCATCATCTGTACAATGAAGCTGATAACAGGACCTACCTCATGTGGATTAAATGAGTTAAAACACTTAGAGAACAGATCAGTGCCTGATACATAATAAACAGTCTTGATGTGAGCTCTTATTATTTACAACTTTTTCCAGTGGTTTGAAACTATTACCTTTAAAGCCAGAAATGGATTGCAGATTACAAACAGGACATTTTAAAGAAACAAACAAAAATTGGCGATGGTGGTGATGAGATTGATTGGGCTGGAGATGAAACAACACAAAATAGCATATTAGAATCAAATGAATCTTTCTCTAGCAACTGACAGTACATAAAATGAAAATAATGTACCTAAAATGCTCTCACGATGTAATTTAAAGACAATAAAATGGTGGCTGAATTTGTTATTGGCTCTAAGCTTTTATCATGTTAAAACAGTGCACAAGTCATCAGCAGAGTTGAAGCAGTGAAAACAGTTCTGTGGTCCTTGCCAAGTTACAACATCATTTTAAAATAATACAGTGAGCGTAACAATAAGGCTCTTGGTTCTTTCAGCATAAATTAAACAACTTAACGTTACTGAAAAAATTATGCAAACAAAATTTAAATCTAATTATATAAATACAGACAGGATCTTTCAAAGGAAGATGCCACAATTCATATAGAGAAAAATCTTACTAAAAGAAGTAGACGATTTTAAAAAAAATGGGCAGAAGACTTAATCAGATACTTCACAAAAGCGGAAATCTAAATGGGTGTTATAAATATAGGGAAACGGGCCCCAGTTAGTCATCGGGGAAATTAAAATTAAAATTGCAATGCCATATTGCTACACATCCACAGAATAGCTAAAATGAAAAAGATAATACCAAATGTTGACAAGAATGTAGAGCAACCAAAACTCTCCTGCATTGCTGAGGGAAGAGTAAACTGGTTCAAACATTTTGGAAAACTGTCAATATCTACTGAAGTTGAACATAAGCATTCAGTATAAGCAGCAATTCCATGCCTACTTATATACCTAATTGAAATGCATACAAATGTCCACTGAAAAGCATGTACAAGAATGTTTATAGCAGCACTATTCATAGTAGCCAAAAAATAGGAGACCGCCAAATGCCCATCCACAGGAGAATGGATAAGAACATTGTGGTATATTCACACAAGGAAATACGATACAATAGGAAAATAAATGAACTATAATTACACAAAACAACCTGATGAATCTCACAAACAAAATGCTGAGAAAAAGAATCAGTCACAGAAGATCATGCACTGTATAATTCCATTTATATAAAGTTCAAAAGCAGGCAAACCTAATCTATGGTGTTAGAAATCGAGGATAGTGGTTACTTCCAGGAGACAGAGACTGAGGCAGCACAAACAGCATCTGGGGTTCTGGTTACACAGGTTTGTTCAGTTTATGAAAAGTCACTAAGCTTTTCAGTTATGATCTGTGCACTTTAATGTATGTATGGCATATTTCAATTTAAAAAGTTCACATTTAAAAAAAATGCTTAGTGGGGGTGGCCGGTTAGCTCAGTTGGTTAGAGCGCAGTGCTCTTAACATTAAGGTTGCCGGTTCGATCCCTACATGGGCCACTGTGAGCTGCACCCTCCACAACTAGACTGAAACAACTACTTATCTTGGAGCTGATGGGTCCTGGAAAACACACTTAAATAAATAAAAGTTTTTTAAAAATGCTTAGGGGCAGCCAGGTGGCTCAGTTGGTAAGAGCACGAGCTCTGAACAACAGGTTGCCAGTTTGATTCCCACATGGGCCAGTGGGCTGCACCCTCCACAATTAGATTGAAGACGATGAGCTGCCGCTGAGCTTCTGGAGGGGCGGCCAGATGGCTCAGTTGGTTAGAGCGTGAGCTCTCAACAACAAGGTTGCTGGTTCAATTCCCATCCATGGGATGGATGCTGGGTTGTGCCCCCTACAACTAAAGATTGAAAATGGCGACTGGACTTGGAGCTGAGCTGCGCCCTCCACAACTAGATTAAAGGACGACTTGGAGCTGATGGGCCCTGGAGAAACACACTGCTCCCCAATATTCCCCAATAAAATTTTAAAAAATGCTTAGTAAACCATGATCTAATATTGCAACACAAACGGAAGCTCCATGAAGGGAAGAGATATTTATCTTTTATTCATTGATGTGCCCTAAGCAACTAGAACAGCACTTGATACATAGTAGGTACTCAAAAAATATTTACTAAATGAATGGTAGATCAGCAAACTGCTCCAAACATATAATTTGTACCATTATCTGAAACATCTGGAATAGAATCCAAGAATGGACATATCTGATGAATCTGCTCAAGGGCCGTTATATGAAGCCCAGAATTCACCTGCGTAAGAGTATGGACTTGTGTATTTCTCCTTTTTGCCTACTTTTATGTATGTCCTTTCAGATAACTATTAAGAAAACTTTTAGTATATAAACCACTTATAACATATTCAACAGGAATATGTCTTTAAGTATGTTGGTAAGTTTTAATTTATTACCAAAAAGTTAATAAAGTAGTGAGCCCTTTACTGAAGAAACTGGAGAAGTAGGGACCTCTATCAATGCTGGTGCCATAACGTTTTCAACTACAGTAGTTCTTATTCTATTTAGACAAGCTTTAAGCCTTAATAAGATGTCAACATCTTTCAAAACAGGGCTGAATAATGCCATGCAAACTGTCAATTTTATTAAGGAGCAGACTTTAAATTACAGGCTTTACAGAAATGTTTGTAATTATATGGGTAGCAAGTATCATAATTTTCTTCTTTATATTGAAGGCCAATAGCTGTCTCAAGGCAAGGTGAGAGTACCAATTTTTCAAAAACAAGAAATCAGTACTTTTTTATGAAGGAATTTGCTTCAGAGATAGATTTCCATTTTTCCCTCCTTCCTTTAATGATGAAATACCTGAGTTTTAGTTGGATCCATGATCACCTAGCCAAAGACTACATTTCCCAGCCTCTCTTGCAGCCAGATGTGACCACGTAAAAAAGTTCTGGTGATTAGGATGTGCGTGAAAATGTTATGTGCCTCTTCTGAGTCATACCTATAAAAAGAATGGGTGTGCTGTCTCGTTGTCCCACATTTCCACTGGCTGGAGTGTGGACTCATAATCATCTTAGACCATGACCAGAAGTCACGTGTTCATGCTGGAGGAACAAGACAAAATGTGCCTGGAGCTCAGAATGACCTTGTGGAGCAGAGCCATCCTCCCAGCCCTGGACTGTCTTCCTTTGGATCACTACATGAAAGAGAAATAAACTTCTATCTTGTTTAAGCCACAATATTGTGGGGCCTTTTGTCTACAACAGCTTACATTAAACATTAATGAATAAAAACTCCACTAACTAAAATATCCCTGAAATAGTAGCACATAATACACTCACTTATATAGTTTTGTTTCTCATTTTCCCCCCTTCCTGAATGTGGTAAGGCAGAATAACGGCCCTTCAAATTTCTCTGGAACCTGTGAATCCTACCTTACATGGCAAAAGAGACTTTGCAGATGTGATTAAGTTAAGGCTCTTGAGATGAGGAGATAATCCTGGACTACCCAGGTGGGCCCAATGCAATCACAAGGGTCCTTATAAGAGGATCAGAGTCAGAGGACAAGATGTGATGACAGAATCAGAGATTTGAGTGATGCACTTTCAAGATGGAGGAAAAGACTACGAGAAAAGTAAAGCAGGTCACCTTTAGAAGCTAGAAAAGGCAAAAGGACTGATTTCCCCTTAGAGCCTGCAGAAGGAATTCAGCCCAGCTGACACCTTAATTTTATCCCCTTAAGACTCACATCAGACTTCTCGTGTCCAGGTCTATAATAAATTTGTGGTAATTTATTGCAGCAGCAATAGGAAATGAATACACCTAACTATGCTTCAGACACATGGGTCTTTCAGTGTTTCAAACACACTAAGTGAACTCTTGTGCCATAGAACCACTATCCATGCTGTTCCCCGTCTGGAACTGTCTGGCATAATTTGTCTTCTTCCAACTTATTAAATGGCAGATTCCTTCTTGCCATCGGGGCTCATCCTAAATGTCACCTCAGAGAGACCTTCCCTGCCAACCCAATCTAAAGTAGTCATCCTTATTATTCGCTCTCACAGTATACTGTTCTTTTCTGTCATAAAACCCCATTACTTGCAATTAGTTATCTAGTTGTTTAATTATTTATTATTCATCTACTCTACTAAACTATAAGTTGCATGAAGCTGAGAATCATATCTATTTTTTTCATCATTTGGGAACTGTGGACTTGGCACAGATATCCCATAAACGTTTGTTAAATGGATGTTTAGTATGTCAAGCGATCAGTAGAACCATAGACTTACACTGTTACCAAGTTTAAAAACTGCACATAAATGCCAGAAAGGAAACTAAAACTAAGTATGGAGTCCTCAGCAAGAACAAAATGTACTTGTTTTGAAAGTTTAAGAGAATGTCTTACAAAAAAAGGACAGTGTAGGGTCAAAGATTCCTTTAAACAACCTCACAAATTGTGTCATAAGATAGATTTCAACTGACTAGAAACTCTTTCACTGACTCTCCAAATTGAACACTTACTGATTGAGGGGAAAAAAGCTTTTCAGGTATTGCTAATGATTAATTTTGGAACCAAAATGTTTCATAATTCCTCTTTTTTTTTTTTCATAATTCCTCTTACATGATGCTAGATGAGCTGATGTTTAGCTGAGTTATAAGACTCTATAGCAAGCTATTACAAACTATTACCATTTGCAACTATGTATCTATATGAGGTAAGATATTTTTAATACTACATAGCCAAAGCAAAATACAAAAGTATATTGCAAAAATACAGAAGTACTGAAAGCAAGATCTCAAAAGAAATATTTGCACACCCATGTTCATAGCAGCATTATTCACAATAGCCAAAGGTGGAAGCAGCCCAAGTGCCCACGGACAGATGAATGGATAAACAAATTGGTAATTACATGCAATGGAATATTATGCAGCCTTAAAAATGGAAGGAGATTCTGACACATGATTCAACATGGATGAACCTTGAAGACATTATGCTAAGTGAAATAAGCCAGTCACAAAAAAACAAATTCCATGTATGTGAGGTACTTAGAATAACCAAATTCAGAGAAAGGGGAAGGGTGGTTGTCAGGGACCTGTGGTAGAGGAGAACGGAGAGTTATTGTTTAATGTGGTTTTCAAACATTTCAAACTAATGGGCATAGTTTCTGTTTTGTAAAATGAAAGAGTTCTTGAGATTGGTTACACAGCAGTGTGACTGTACTTAACACTATTGAACTGTACACTTAAAAATGGTTAAAATAGTACATTTTATGTCATGTGTACTTTATCACAGTTAACAATTTTTTTAATTTTAATAAGTAAATTGGCTACTGATACTGACATAAGACTATAAGGTATAAACACAAATCTATTAATATTTTAGCTTATCAATAATAGCTTAATACAATTAAATCAATAATACTTTATTATGTTGGTTACTTTATGTTACTTATTTTACATGTATCCATACCTATAAAATAGATTATATTTATAAAATAAATTTATATTATTAAAATATCCACCTTTCATTTTCTCTATTATATATTAGAGTTCTGTATAAGATTTCATTTAAAAGAAATTATTTTATTGCTAAAAATGTTTGAAAACCACAGGATCATGAAGGTCCATCCCAATCCAGTATGTGGCAAGACCAAGTTTCCCTCCTGTTTTCATCTTCCACTTCTCTCCATGCTCACCCCTGCTATGAAAGGGCTTTTAGTGATGCTTATGTTCATTATCTTAACTGTAGTAATTGTTTCACAGTTTATGCATATGCCAAAACTGATCAAATTATATACTTTAAATATGTAGTTATTGCATGTCAGTTATACCACAATAAAGCAGCTAAAAATTTAAGAGGTAAAATATTACATGCCTTTAAAATACTTTAGTGAAAAAAAAACATATTAAATCTGAATCTGATCAAGCCTCTCAACCCACCAATTTATAGAACAACAAGGGACAGAAGAATATGTTAAATGACACCATGAGCATGCATTCAGCGAAATCCAGACTATGGGAAATGCTATAAAACAAATGACTCAGCTCCTTCAGCAAATGAACTGCTAGAAGAAAAACAGCTGCTAGAGAAGCTTATTGCTTAAAAGAGATGCATGAGACATAATTAATCACAATACATAGACTTAGATCCTGATTTGAATAAATGGCCATAAAAATTTTGGACAACCATGGTAACCTGACATTGATCTAGATATTTGATAATAGGAAGAAATTATTTTTAGATGCAATAATGTACTATGGTTACACTTATTTAAGAGTCCTTTTCTTTCCGAGGTTCACACTGAAATGTTTATGGAAGAAATGATATGACACTTCAGATTTAATTTAAAATACTTCGGGTGTAGAATATTGATGGAAAGGTTGACCATGAATTGATCATTATTGAACCTGGATAACTTGACTGGTACATGAGGGGTCATTATACTATTCTCCCTACTTTAATATATGTCTACATATTTCCATAATAAAAGGTTAAAAGTTTAAACATTTAAAAATATATCATATATAAAACATAAAAATAATTATTGAATGATCCTAATTTTACTATATACAGCAGGCCCTCGAATAATGTCATTTCATTCAACATCATTTCATTAGAATGATGATGACATACTCTAGAAACTTAAATCTTGTTTATATCAATTAGCCTATGGTAAAACTGATTTCATTATACATCATTTCACTTAAAGTTGCAGAACCTATCAACAATGCTAAGTGAGGATTTACTATATATATAGTATTTACATATATAAAAAAATCAGAACTATGTACTATATATGGCCCCAAAAATGATTTTGTCAAATCCATATATATATATATATATATATATATATATATATATATATATATGAAATAAATATATAAATAAAAGCCCTTATGGTTGTGGGAGAAATAGCCAATATCTACTCATAATGTTCGATTTATTTGTTTATTATAAATATTTAACATCACATGTAATATAAATGAAATATTAATTTAGAAATATTGCCTTTTCCCCATGTCACATTACATAAAATAATTTTATTCACATTCTTCATATGCTGGTGATCACTAGAACCATGTTTTAAGTCTTCTCACAGTGAGATTCTAGAACTTAGACTACAGCATACATCTTCAAGCTGGGTTATGTATACATGCAGGAGTATGTATACACTAAAGGCTTTTCAAGTGGTACATGGTGACAGTTTTAAAAGAATCAGTTTCCAGATCTTCAAATTTATATACTTTTTCCTAAAACTGACCTCCTGAAAGCATGTCTATGATAGAGGAGCAGGTTCTCCTTTTCTACCTCCCCTTTCACCATCTCCCATTTCTAAATTTACTGCGGTATGTTGCCCTAAGGTGTCAAAACCTCCAGGGACAATTACAAATACAGTGCTGGTACTGGTGTTGGTAAAGTGAACGACATTCATGGCTAGGTAACAAATTCTTTTACAAGTACAGTGGTTTCCAAGGCTTTGCTTTCAACAAAACAGAAGGACAGCCAAATTGAGTTGTCAGATAATAGATGATTAAAAAGAAATTTTGATGATAGATTGCCATATGATTTTTAGCATCTAACTAGGAGAGAAGTCAGAGAATGAAGTGCATGGTTATTAACAAAAATTCTTTCCATCCCCAACTTTTTATTTACATGAACCAGTTTTCTCAGCGCTTCTTACATCTATAAAAACTGTAAATTAGTAACAGAATTGATGAACAATTTAAACTTGTGATTAAAAATTTTAACCGTCAATTTTAAATTATGAGAAAATACATTTTTTTAAATTCTTTGAGGCTTGACAAGTAAATAAGTTTAAAGACCACAGTTCTAGAGGCCTCACCTCCAACAAATCCATTCTGTTTGAGACACATAATTATTTGAACCTTTGTATGATGTTCCCACTGGAAGTTTTATCTCAATTGAAAGTGTCCATCTCTATAACATGAGTATGTTGAATTTTTTCATTCATCTTGTAAGTGTATACTTAAGCTTTCCACCAAAAAAAGTTGATCTTTAAAAGGCTTACTTATAACAATATCCAATATTTGGCAATTTGAGGTCATACACTCAGGCCTAATTATTTAATCTGTCCTAAATTTCTTTGCCTCCATTCTACCAATTCTGTCAGATGACTTCTATAAGCATCTAAAACTATCAGTAAGTAAGGTCATTTCAGACTGATATGTCTTCTCCTAGACAGAGGTCATCCTATAATGAAGATGCTTCATAAGAACTTGCATGTAAGGTGATGCCTTCCTTTCTAAGAGATAAGGTTGAAGAGAAAACCTCACTTTATTAGCGTACCCATGGTACATTAGTATACGATGTCTGACAATTAAGTTCATAAACTTGTTGCAACAATGTTGCTAAACTTTTTTGACATCAGAGGGATTATTCATTATGAATTTGTACCAACTGGACAAACAGCTAACCAAGTTTACTATTTGGAAATGCTGAAAAGGCTACGTGAAAAAGTTAGACGACCTAAACTTTCCGCCAACAATTCAAGGCTCTTGCATTACGACAATGCACCAGCTCACACAGCACTCTCTGAGAGGGAGTTTTTAGGCAGTAAACAAATGACTGTATTGGAATCCTCTCCCTACATCTCCTGATCTGGCTCCCAATGATTTATTTTTTAAAAAAAGCAAAACAAAACCCACACTTTTATTTACTGAAGTGTGTTTTCCCAGAACCCATCAGCTCCAAGTCAAGTTGTTGTTTCAATCTAGTTGTGGAGGGCGCAGCTCACAGTGGGCCATGTGGGAATCAAGCCAGCAAACTTGTTAAGAGCATCATGCTTTAACCAAGTTAGCTAACCAGCTATCACCCCACCCATCAATGACTTCTTTCTTTACCCAAAGATAAAGGAAATATTGAAAAGAAGACATTTTGATGACATTCAAGACATCAAGGGTAATACGATGACAACTCTGATGGCCATTCCAGAAAAAGAGTTCCAAAATTGCTTTGAAGGGTGGACTAGGCACTGGCATCAGTACATAGCTTCCCAAGGGGAGTACTTCGAAGGTGACCATAGTGATATTCAGCAATGAGGTGTTTAGCACTTTTTCTAGGATGGTTTGGAAACTTAATTGTCAGACCTCGTATAGTGATACTCTGTTATTTTTGGTATCTTCCATATTTTATACCATGACTATATATTACCTTTATCATTGGAGAGAAGAATGTACTACTAAATAAGAAGACTTGACCAATAATAACGAGCACACCAGGACCCAGACTGTGAGCTCTGAATACCATTTTCCATTAAAAGGAACCTTGATATTAGAGATATATCAAGGTCAGGAAATGTATAAGAGGAGACTGCATTATCTTCTTACTATATGAAACTTAAAAGCTTCTGCACAGCAAAAGAAACCATCGACAAAATAAAGAGGCAACCAACTGAATGGGAGAAGATTTCTGCAAACAGTGCCTCTGATAAGGGGCTAATATCCAAAATATACAAGGAATTCATGAAACTCAACAACAAAAGAGCAAACAACCCAACTGAAAAATGGGCAGAGGACCTGAAGAGACATTTCTCCAAAGAGGACATACAAATGGCAAATAGACATATGAAAAAATGCTCAACATCACTAATCATCAGAGAAATGCAAATCAAAACCACAATGAGATATCACCTCACCCCAGTCAGAATGGCTATCATCAACAAGACAAATAGTAACAAGTGTTGGAGAGGCTATGGAGAAAAAGGAACCCTCATACACTGTTGGTGGGAATGCAGACTGGTGCAGCCGTTATGGAAGGCAGTGTGGAGGTTCCTCAGAAAATTACGAGTAGAATTACCATATGACCCAACAATCCCTCTCCTGGGTATCTACCCCCAAAATCTGAAAACATTTATACATAAAGACACGTGTGCTCCAATGTTCATTGCAGCTTTGTTTACGGTGGCCAAGACATGGAAACAACCAAAATGTCCTTCGATAGATGAATGGATAAAGAAGTTGTGGTATATGTACACAATGGAATACTATTCGGCGGTAAGAAAAGATGAAATAGGACCATTTGTGACAACATAAATGGATCTTGAGATTATAATGCTAAGCGAAATAAGTCAGACAGAAAAAGCAGAGAACATATGATTTCATTGATATGTGGTATATAAGCCAAAAACAACAAAAGAACAAGACAAACAAAGAAACAAAAACTCATAGACATAGACAATAGTTTAGTGGTTACCAGAGGGTAAGGGGGGAGGGAGGTGGGAGATGAGGGTAAAGGGGGATCAAATATATGGTGATGGAAGGAGAACTGATTCTTGGTGGTGAACACACAATGGGATTTACAGATGATGTAATACAGAATTGTACACCTGAAATCTATGTAACTTTACTAACAATTGTCACCCCAATAAACTTTAATTTAAAAATAAAGTATTCCAGCTAGTGAACAAAGAAGCAATGACAGAATTAGAATATCTAATGAATAAATGAACCTGAAGAATGATCAGAATTGCTGCTAACATCACAGAAAGAGAAACCACCAGATATGATGTGCCTCTATGTATAACACTACTTATGAAAAATTTTTGCCAAAGAATCAAACCTAAATCTGAGCAAGCCTCTATATCTATCTACCAGCATACAAGAAATACAGGGGACATAGGCAAATATTAAGTGGCACTATAGGGATGCAATTGGCAAAATCTAGACTGAAAATTTCTACAGGTGAAACAATCCAAATTCTTCAACAAATAAATTAGAAATTTAGAAAAATAAAGGGATTTGTATTTTAAGAGAAATAAAAGACATATCAACAAATTGCAATGAATGAATATAATTTGAATCCTGTTTCAAACAATTAAACTGTTGAAAAAAAAAGATGTTTCTAGCACAGTTAGAGAAACTTAGACACAGAGTGAATATTTGATGATTTTAAGAAATTACTGTTTCGTGGATATGATTACGGTATTGTGGTTATGCTCTTTTAAATTTTATTATTTTTTGTCAATATGTATTTATTTGAGTCAATAAATTTATCTTTTTACCCAATAAATATTCACCAAATTTTCAATTTTATAAATTTTTTAGAATAAAAATATTAGTCACAGTTAACACATGATTCACCATATCTTCTAAGTCAAAGACTTCTATATAGCATTTGCCAGGAAGGTGCTTTTCTAAGAAATAAATCATCTTTTATTTCTTTTTTTATTTTTTTTATTTTTAAATTACAGTTGACATACAATATTATATTACTTTCATGTGTACCACATAGTGATTAGACATTTATATAACTTACAGAGTGATCACCCCGATAAAGCTAGTACCCATCTGACACCATACACAGTTATTACTATATTACTGACTATATTCCCCATGCTGTACAGTACAGCCCCATGACTATTCTGTAACTACGAATTTGTACCTCTTAATCCCCTCCCCTTCCTCCACCCATGCTCCCATCCCACAACCTCCAAAATGCTCTCTGTATCTATGAGTTTGTTTCTGGGCTTTTTTGTTCATTTATTTTGTTCTTTAGGTTCCACATATAAGTGAAATCATATGACATTTGTCTTTCTCTGACTTACTCTACTTGGCACAATAGGATATTGTGATTGAATTTTCCATTAAAAAAAGGAAGAGGAGGAGGGAAGATTGATTTACATTCTGCCATATACTGTCCAGGTCAGCTCATTGACGCCCTCCATTTTGAATAACTGAGCCAGTAACTCTGCCAACCCTGGCTGGGGCTGTAGGTATATTGGGGGCATCAGGACCCTCACCAGGTGAGGTCTGGAATTGATTATGATGCTATCGACATAGAATCCAGAGTGACTATGGTAATAACTTGACACACACAGCTCTGGGCACTGCAGTTCTTCCCTAATCCCTGCAATCACCCCTACAAAGATTCTTCTATCTCAATTTCTTGCTTCGTACCCCAGCTCTCACCTAGAATAAAAATCTATTCTAAAACTCTGTCTACTACCTGAGACTGTCACACCCTGCCTCCTTGCCTTTTCTGTTATAATTCCAGCCTTTGTGTCCAATCTCTCCCACAAGGAAATAATAATAATAACAATGATGATGATGATAATATAGCAAACACTTAAAGAGTACTCCTTGTGTGCCTGGCAGTTTCAAATGCATTACATACATCAGGTCATTTAAAAATCCTATGATTTTACAATAATGTTGTAAAGATTTTATAGGGTATCCAATGGACACTTGTCTCATTAGGGAGACCACCTCAGGGATGATGTAGATGCCTGATCACTGCACTATATACCTGAAGCTGAACAATAATGAATGCCAACTATAATTTTATATATATATATATGTATATATATGGTTACAGGAAGCGTTGTACAGCATTAGGAATAGAGACAGTGGAAATGTAATGGCTGTGTGCGATGTCAGAGGGATAGTGGATGGGGGAATGGGGGTTATCACTGTGTGAGGGATAGAAATGATAAATATCTATTACATTGTTTTGTGTACCTGAAACTAATGTTTTTTAAAAAGTCCTATGATTTTAGTACCATTTTAACCACCATTTTGCAGATGAGGAAACTGAGGCACTGACTGGTTTAAGTCACACACCCAAGCTGGCGCTGCCAAGGGTGTGGTGGAGCTGGGATTCAGATCTGGGTACTGCAGGTTCGGAGTCCATGCTTCCCCCACATTGGTTATCTAAATCTCTTACAAACAGAACATTCCTATCACTTTCTAACAAATCAGCTCAACCCACCCTTGCTAAATTCCTAAATTCCTGACTGCTTTATTCAAGGTCAATGGCCCTGAAGGTCAAGCAGCTGGAATTGGAAAAGCTGCAGCCAGAGAAGCCCTGCTGCTGATGGCAGTAATTCTGGCTCCCTGAGAGGGTCCTGCATCCACACTGTGGTGTCCCCAGCTCTTGACCTGTGAGCAACAGGGTGTGTGAGTTGGGAAGGCGATTCTGATCCACACACCAAATGGTACAGGAAGCATCTGGTATACCTGCAGAGTTCATTGTAACCGTATTTGACCCGTGTTAAAAGTCCCCTACTTGAAGTGAGAAAACGAATATTTGTATATTGAGGGTGACACAGAGAGGATTACATTATAGTGCGACAGATGAGATTAACAGTATCTAGATAAGTTTTCAAGCACACCTGGGAACACATTACTGACAGACTACAGGAATACACCTAGACACTTTAATTCCCATAGTATGCAGAAAAACACTTAACCTTTAGAATTTCAAAAGAAAACTGCACTCCAATGACATCCAATCTTTTAATTTTGTCTTCTAAACTAAAAAGTTTTTGTGAGTTTTAGGCATCATAGGTGAGGGGAGAGTATTTTTGGCAAGAAATTCACCAAGATCAAGTGTCTTTTGCTATCATTTCAATGTCATGTGGCTTATCATTAATATGCTACTCCTTCCTAATATGTATTATATATACATATAATATACATTTATGAATGTACATAAACATATATATTTATCTCATTAAAATGGTAACTCCTCCCAAATTTATTTATACACACACACACACACATTTTTATATACATTTATGTATACATTTCATACAATCCTAACCAGAATCCTAAAGGACTGGGTTGGGAATCAGGGAAAATGATTTTAAAGTACATATGGAAGAATAAATGGCTGCAAACTGATTGCCAGGACATTTTTAAGGGGAAAAAATAGTGAATACTTATGTTATCCAATATTAAAAATTACTGTAAAATACTAAAATAAAAATACTCTGGTATTAGTACAGAAATAAATGGGTCAGTGGTGCAGAATGGAGGATCCAGAAATAGATCCAAACATATATAAGAACTCACTACATGAGCATAAATTCCACAGAGGTGGAATTTCAAATCTTTGCCAAAGAGTAGATTATTTACTATATGGTGCTGACCGAACTGCTAACTACCCAAAAGGAAGCAAAACTAGACCTTTACCTCATACCATGTAATAAACACAAATCAGAATAATACTAAAAGAAAATTTAGGACAGTTTTATATTATCTTAGGATGACAGAGACCTTCTGAAGCAAGATAGGTAACCTAGGAACCATAAAGAAAAGATTCAGTTAACTACATTTTTAAATCTTAATTTTTTGTATAGCAAAAGAGACCATAAACGAAGTGAAATATGGGGAGAAATGGGCAAAGAATAGGAATAGAAGGAAAAATCTGAGTAGCCAAAAATTATGTACTTGGTTGCACAGCCTCATTAGTGGTCTTGAAAATGTAAAATAAAATACCAGTTTTTACCCATCAGATTTGGGAGGGGGCAGAGATTATAAGGCAATTATATCCAGTGATGCTGAAGGTTTGGAGAAACAGGCACTCTCGTATATTTTTGGTGGAAATATGTCACAAATTTTTTGCAAAGTTTGTAATGTCAAATAAATTTTTAAATGTCAATAACTAAATGTCAAATAAATAAATGAAATGTCAAAATTAAAAATATACGTGTTTCTTGATCCACATAGGGGAATCTATTCCTCAGAATAAAAGCACCAATACTTAAGAATACTTAAATATAAGAATGCTCACTGAGACATTTCAATGGCAAAGGAATGGAAACAAATTGAATCTCCACCAACAAAGGAATACTTGAACAAACTGCAGTTTATTTATCCAGGAAATCAGGCTATACATGTAACATTACACTTATTTTAAAAGAATGCTAAGGAAAAAGCACGCCTTTACAAGGGGGAGATTTGGGGGTCACTACCTTAACCAAGTTATCAAATTACTCAGTCTGATGTTATACAATAGAAGTACCCAGAATCATCTTAAACTGTTCTTGCCAAATATGGGTTTCTTTTTATAGTTACAGTCATGGCCAAATATTTGGTAAATTTCAGAAAACACAGGGAACAGAGGAACAAGTTAAACAACACCCTGAGGAAATAATCAGACAAATGCAGAATGTGGGATATTCTGCAAGACAACTGATCTGGTCTCTTACAAAGGTCAAGATTAAGGAAAAATAGGTGGGGAGCTATTTATTCCAAAGTAAAAGAGACTAAAGTGGCATGAAACTAATTGTAATGTGTGAACTTTAATTGGATCATCGTTCTAAAAAACTAATTATAAAGAGACTTTTAAGCACAATTGGGGAAATTTGAATATAAACTGGATATAAGAAGACATAAGGGAACTGTTGATTTTCTTAGGTATATGATAATGGCCTTGTGAGTATGGATGAGAAGGTACTTATTTTTTTAGAAACTGCATGCTGAAGTATTTTGGGTAAAGTGTCATAATGTCCAATTTACTCTGTCTCAAATGATTCAGGAAAAAAAATATTAGGTTGCACTCTATCAAACTGCCATTTTTGTATGTCAAAAACAGTTGAGTATTGTCAACTTTACATGGCTCAACTGGACAAATGGGGGGGCACGCAGCATGAGCACAAATATAGTCAAATGCTAACAGTGACTGAATCTAGATGAAGGCTATAAAAATATTCATTACTATTATTTCACCTTTTCACAATAAAAATAGAAGGGGACAAAACAGATCTATGTCTATTGGGCTGGATGCATAAGTGATATATTATCTAGTTGTTGTTGTTTTTTTTAATGCTGAGGAACATGTATAGAAGAGTCCCATCAATAAGTGGAGTAGAGGGACAACCTATATGTTTTTATAGATATGTCCAACCAAGAAGAAGTGTTCATTGTGAATTAATTAATATTGTTTATCTAAGGATGGTGAAAATACAGGGGGTGAAGCAAAGATTATCAATATTTTCTTTATCTCTGCATTGTTTCACTTGTCAAAGTGAATGTTTTACTTGTATAAATTTTGAAAATCTAATTTAAAAATACATACACCCCATTTATACAGAATCTCCCAGAAATTTGGGGTATAGATTTATTTTTCAAATTTGGGGTATAGATTGTTTTTCAAATGCAAAGAAGTCTCCAAGAATTCATTTAGATCAGGGTTGGCAAACTATAGTCTGTGGCCAAATCCCACCCTCCATCCATTTTTGTAAAGTTTAACTCAAACATAGCCACGGTCATTCACTTATATGTTGTCTATGGCCAATTGTGTGATACAATGGCAGTTGCTGAGAGGTTGTAAGCAACCGTATTGCCCTGAAAGCTTTAAATATTTACTATTATGTTCTTTACAGAAAAGTTTGCTGAACCTTGATTTAGATGACCATCTTAGCAGATGTTCTCCATCACCTGGACAGATTGCTTTATAATGGAAAACTATTATCCTATTTCAGTGTGCTAGTTTTCCGATGAATTTATAATCATTTCAGCCAGAATAAGACTGCTGGAATTGTGACCTAGGGAAAAGGAATATAGGGAGGCTTAAAAAGTAGTTTCAGAAAAACAACATCATCCTTGACTTTAAATTAATATTGTTAATTCAAATGTTATATATGGGTATACGTTTGCAGGTATTTCATGTATGTTGGTTGATTTGGCCTTATACTGGTATAAGAGCTAAAACCACAAGGATTGATAACTGATGGTATGTTAGCACATAATAAAAATAATTTAAGTCAACACTAGAGTCCAAGAGAATTTTTTATAAAGGTCTGGATATGTATGTCTGAAAACTTCCATAATAAAAAGTATATAATTAATTAATTATATAATGAAAGGAACTAGAATTTATTCCCATATTCCCTTTTAGTGTTGAAATCATAGCCAAGAAAACTGAAGCCAAGAAAACTCTCTCTAGGTCTAATTATGCAGGCTGAAGTATTGATTCAAAGTTGTTGTATTAGTTGTATATCTAAATGATACACTATAATATATAATGGCATTTCTTTCTCTGGAATTCTTTTTTCTTTTCTTTTTTTTTTTTTAAAGATTTTATTGGGGAAGGGGAACAGGACTTTATTGGGGGAACAGTGTGTACTTCCAGGACTTTTTTCTTGCTAGTTGCAGGGGGCGCAGCCCACCATCCCTTGTGGGACTCAAGGAATTGAACTGGCAACCTTGTGGTTGAGAGCCCACTGGCCCATGTGGGAATCGAACTGGCAGCCTTCGGAGTTAGGAGCACGGAGCTCTAACCGCCTGATCCACCAGGCCGGCGGGCCGGCCCTCTTATTCTTTTTTAACAGGAGAGTCAACATTGCCTGTGAAGGTTTAGTCCATCTCCCTTCTGATGCAGGAAGTGACCTATTCTAAATCACCTCCAGAGACACCACTGATTTTATGACTGAGAAATACATTCTTTTTACAATCCAAATACTTCACACACAATTCACAAACACCAACACTCAGTTGAGGTCCTAAACTTGATAATGACACACACAAATGCTTTGAGCTTCTAATGGAGATATTTTAAGGTTGACTTTTTCTCAAAACAAACAAAAAAGCAGGAATTTTTTTTAAGGCAATCGTATTTGGGCATATTTCAAACACTTCTGCAATGAGCACTGGCAAAAAATTAACTTCCTAAATGACCCTGTAACAAACACATCCTACACAATGCAGCCGGCTTCCAGGCTCTGCTTGTCAGCATGCTCCTTACCCTGAGAAGCCAGAATGATGGGAAACAAGATGCATGTCTGCAAGGAATAGCTGTGTCTACAATTCCATTATGGTATAATTAATCTTAATTACACATTAAATTCTGCCTGAATGAAAAGACTCACATACTTTGAATCTTGTTTGTGTTGCCTATAATTTTAGTGTGTTATTTTGAGAAATGTAAAATAAACCTTTTAAAGCAAAATGGTAACTTTAAGGACCCTGTTCTAAGAGGCTCACAGCTCAACTGTAGTCAGCCCAGCCCATTTTTCCCATTTGCGGAGGACCAGGTGAGAGAGAGTCTTTTGCATCCCTATTTCCCATTCCCAGGCTGGGAGGCAGCCAGCTGGTGGGAAGGGAAGTAGGGATTACATGGCCAGTCACCTGACAAAAGGGGGCGTCACCCACACCTCTCCTTGAGTTTCTGTTTCTCTACATTGTTCTGAAGGCAGACGAGAGACTTGGCTCTTACCTCCTTTTCCGTGCACCATTGTGAGAATTTCCTGGGTTCTCTTTCAATCTCCCCTCTCTTGCTTCCACAGGCGCTTATTAACCTTTTTGGAGCTTCTCCAGGCACACCCAGCAACTCCTACAAGAGCAAAGGATCTTCTTAGAAGGCGGAAAGCTGCACCTCGGCAGCACCTTTATTATGGTACAATTCAGACACAGCCTGTATTTCTGAGGCCAGTATCATGAGATCATCTTTCCATTTGTACCTGTTAAGCCATGGTGCCAGTGAGGATTTTTTTTTAATTTCCATAGAGATAGGAATTCAACTGTTCTATATCTTGCTGAGGGGAAAGAAAAATGTCTGGAACTATTAGAAAAAAACTTGGTCTCTAGAAACGAAAAACAGTTGTGGTTTATACATTTCAGCAGGGAACATTTTGACCCTGAAAAGGACAAATTTTGCTCCTCTTTGGGACAGAGGAGAAAATGTTCACTCAGAGCCCTGCACCTAATGTGGAAGGCTATCAAAGGCACCTTTATACTGAAAACTCTCAGCAGAGGAACTGTGGTGAGAAACAAAGGCTGATGCACAGAAGACGGAGGAAGGCACTGAACGCCTGCAGTAAGAAGGATGATGGATGGAATCATGCAGTGGCTAGAGAAGTGGAGGCTCCACAGGAAACCCTTAGCTATTCCACGCAGCCCAGCAGCACATCTACACCCTTCCTAAATGATATGGTGAAGTGGGGCATCTACTCCATGCAGGGACCCTCAAAGTCCCAGAGAAATGTATGAACTACATCTCTCTCTCCTCAATTTTCCTGCGTTTTCCAGGGACGCTACCTTATCATAGAGTTTCCCTTTATAAAAGATATACCATGTTCATAGATTGAAAGATTCAATATTGTAGAAATGTCAATTCTCCCCGAGGCCACAAACAGACCCACACATATACTGTCACCTGCTTTAGGAAAAAGGGGTTGGGGGCTACTGGAGTACTGTTAATGTACTGTTCCTTGATCTGGGTCCTGGTTACATCAAAATGTTGATGTACTGGGTCCTTGTACATCAAAATGTACAAGCTGTATATTTATGATATGTGTACTTTTCTTTTTGTATATATTATATTTCAACTAAAAGTTTGGCTTTAATCCCTTTGTAAGAATCAAATGACATTTTTCAAAGATTAAACTTATTGTTCAAAGCAGGAAAATAAAAGAAAATGTTCAAAATTTAGATGAATTCAACGGTGATTTGGTTCTTAGCTTCTCTTTTATAGAATTTTAAATAATTTGCCTCTTTTAAATATCTACTGTTTGTTCTCCACTCAAGCAATATTCTGGTCTCTTTTCTTGGGCTATTTATCTTCCCCATTCTTTTTCCTGCCCATGTACTTTAAGGCAAATGAAAGGCTATTGATTAAGAGGTCTTTTCTATCATGCAATTAAACCTCATGCCCCAAGATCCTTTGCTCCAGCCACTGTATCAAGCTTCTTTGTTCACAGAAAACTAGAACAACGGCACTGAAGGAAAAATATAATGTAAGTGCTAAAAAGTCTCACTGCAAATGTTTCCTCTTTGCCTGCTGAGAAATTCTTCCCGTTTTCATAGGGAGCACACAGTTCTTCCTAAAGGCCGTTGGTACTGCACCTGTTATACTCTCCGTGGTGGTCACTTATATTCAGCTAAATGCTTTCATGGATAACAATTAGGTGTTGCAGGACACCTTATAAGTGAGTAATGATCATTTATTACTTAGCTCCATTTGGAAATCTGCAACTCAAGATTCACTGAAGTCAATAAATAGTGGAAAAAAGGGCATTCTGGCATGAAGACTGTTTATATGTTATACTGGATTTGTGCTCATATTCCATTAAACTTATTGAAGAGACTTGGAAATTTGATTGTACTCTAGTTCTGAAATTCTACTCACCTAGAGAATCATCCCCAAACAGTGAGATGCATGGCTCTACATATCATGTGTGTCTCTGTAAAATGGGGGGCACAGACAATGGCAACACAAAGATATACTAAAAAAATACATAATGTAACTTGTCTTAATATACTTTTCTGAGTCTAAAAATATGCCAGACCAAAAGAAACATATTTACATAAAAAGCAGACAAGGTCAAATAACAAAGAAAGCCCTTAATTAGTTGTAATCAACTTTAATTTGCATACCGTATATAATTCCTAAATGATTGTTAATAATAACTTTATATAATGGACTTCCAATTTTCATGAAAATGGCACATTTTGATAAGCAGACACAAAACCCTAGTACTAATAAGGTTTAATTTGCATACATTAGACTGATTATCCAAACAAAAGGATTACAGTATTACTTCTCCATACCTTTATATCCTTATTATGCACATTTATTAACTTCACAAAAGCTAGCTGTTAGTGACAAACAATAGCCATGGTTGAAAGAAAAATCTAAGGAATGAATAAGGTACATTTTAATGCTAAAGAGCAAAGTTTATACATCATAAATGCTGAACTTAACTGTTTGCTGGCTAAAGGGGCTAGAATTCCACAAAGAGTGCTTCATCTTCTGAATAAACCAGCTTGTATTTGTTACCTTAAAAAAAAAAAGTGCCCTAATACACTTCATCACTCGAATTTCATAATGAATTTATCTCAAGCTAGAAAGCCCAGACACTGTAGTATGCTGAGAATTCATGAACAGCCACGGAATTAAGCTGTAAATGTGTAGTTCTAGGGTGCAGTGTTAATAAATATATTTCAACAAGCTCAGTTTTCAGCAGAGTAAATAATAATATAGGTGGCATTAGTATTGATATCGGTTCCTAATGGTATCATTTATACCCTGCAATTAAAGTTTAAGCACTAAATAAAGCATTATTAGGAGATCTGGGTTGGCTTTTCTTACACGTGAACACAAATGAAGCTCACGAGTGTTTGGACAGGAGCCAAAAAAACTTGAAACTTCACCACAAGCTACTTCCGGGGTTTTAACTCCGTGCTCTTGCTACTTGGCAAGATAGAGAATTAGAAGACCAGGAAATGGTTTCCAAAGAAGCCAGGAGGAACTGGAAGCCCCAGGAACTGAAATGAACACCACCACAGTTAACCATGACCCTTCCACATAATATAAAAGATAAGAGGCACCGGGTAGAAATTTGTACATCTCAATATCCAGGAAGATTCTCGTTAGTGTTGTGCTGAACATTCTATGCTTAAAATAAGACATCTTTATCTCTGTGGAAGGAAAAAAGGCTGTGATTCTACCCGTGTTTCCTATGAACTGTTGCTCCCTGCTCAGAGCTCCAAAGCACTACCAAGGGCTGGGTTACGAAGTAGATGCATTTTAACCGACAATCCTGTATTGAACAGGATTCTACAACTTTCCCTGTTACATTTCCAGAGCCTAGAAAATACCTGAATCAATAGATGAGTTCATTTACCCACTTGTCAAACAACTGAACACTATAAAGGAAAAGCTGGCTCCGAGATGCCCTGCCTCACCCCCTAGGCCCCACCCCAGACACCCCAGATGTAACTTCCCTAATGGATGTTCGTTGTCTTTATTTGATCAAGTGTTCTAGAGCTGCCCTAAAACTGTTACAGGTATTTGAGGTGAAACATCTGTCAACCAAAATAAGACTGGAAGGTTAATAGAAAGTTATGCTTGTCACATGAACAAAGGAGTTCCACTGAATTTTGTTCTTCCCAATATGAACTTAAAGCTTCTAAATCTATTTCAAATTGGAGAAGTAGTAGTAAACAGTTCTCCACCATTTGATGTGAGAACCACCATGCAGAACTCATAACAAAACAACAAAAAAATGCTACCACTCTGAATAGAGCCATTACTGGGATGCCAAATTAGGGTAGTTAGAAAAAAATTCAAAATATCACAACAAAAATGATATTGAATGTCAACTGTAATTGAAAAAAAATAAAATTAAAAAAAGGAAAAAGAAAAAAGAGTATGCAAACAGAAATTCCATTTTATTTGTGGTTTACTTGGGTCTTTTAAATTGTGATTTATTTTCAACTTTTAATAATGCTTCTTTTTTGCACTTACTGAGATAA
The DNA here is from genome assembly GCF_036562045.2 of Rhinolophus sinicus. Lineage (NCBI taxonomy): Eukaryota > Metazoa > Chordata > Mammalia > Chiroptera > Rhinolophidae > Rhinolophus > Rhinolophus sinicus. The sequence goes on along the minus strand of NC_133768.1, from coordinate 19,529,258 downwards.
TTGTTTCTTCTCTTCTAATCTATTAACACAAATTTTATTGACAGATTTTCTAATGTTAACAATTTTGAATTTCTGAGATAAGTTGTATTTGATCAGTTTTTATTTAAAAAACTACTGAATTCAAGTTTTTTATGTTATATTTGGTAATTTTGCATGTATGTTTTCAATAAAACTGGTCTGTAAAAAGAAATCACAATAAAACAAGAATTGTTTTTACCCTTCAGATTCTAAATTGACATAAAATGATGACAGTGCCTCTTAACACTACTATTTTGCCAACCCCAAAGTCAATATCTGAAGGGGTCCACAATGGTTCCATGACTTTGTTGGGGTCATCTATACACAGAAGAACACAGAACTTTGGTCCTGAAAAATAAATACCATACCAATACAGTGTATCCAAAGATAATATTTAGATGGTAACTTCCTTTTGACAAACTCAAAGGCTTAGCATATTAATCATATTGTAATGTCCTCAACTGTCTCTCTCTATATGTGGATTTTCAAAATGGGGAGACTCTGGCCCAGCCTGGGTAGAGGCATATTCCTTTCAGCCAGGGGCAGAGCTGGAACTGCATGGACCCCTCCCAGGTAGCTGTTTTTTGCACTGCTCTACCCTGGCCACTGAGTGGGAGGCTAAGCTTCTGGACCCAGACACAGCACAAACACAAAATATAACAACGTGTGACAAGAAACACTATCTCCAAGCAGAAACATAACTTCCATTAGCATTTCCTTTGCTCAAAGTGATGGCGTACACTCCCAAAGAAATAAATTCACACTCCAATTCTCTTTCTATCTTTTCTCTGTGCATTGTGGAAGAGAAATAAACATCTCTTTGTCAATTCAGATGTGTTGTTTTTCATATGCTATGCTGCAGATCAGAGAGCACTTCAGATTATACAGAGAACAAAGACCAGCTCGCCTACTTACCTAATTACTAAGAAATGTCCATCTTTAGCAGTGTCTTCTAATAATACATCAGCTGCCACCATGATTCAGTCACATTCCAGGAAGACTTCTAACGAAGGTATGAAGCCCAACTCAAACTTGAGAAGATAAAAACTCACAAAATAGGTCTCACTTCGGAAGCACATATTCTAAAATTGGAACGATACAGAGAAGATTAGCATGGCCCCAGTGCAAGGATGACACACAAATTCATGAAGCACTCCATATTTTTTTTAAAAAAGTTCACAAAATAAAAACACGTAAATTATTGTCCTATTAATCTCACCTACCAAGCCCCAAATCACTGTGGCCTAAAGGGGCCAGCTAGAGCTGCAGCCAGGCTCCAAAGGAATCATTTAAAACATTCAAATTCCATGTGCGTACCTTTGTATCTCATCTACTTACGTGACAATATAAATGCATTGTACATTAGTTTGTCTGGGATATGATGGTGCTGAACCTAGTACCATCTTTGGTGGGCCAATTCCACTATTTAATATTTTCCCTTCCTCTCAGTGAAGGCATCCAATCTTCTTTTCACCCACCACAGTCTTCTCTAAGAGTTAAAAACCAAATTACTTCACTAAAGTTAAGAATGCCAGACCACAGCAAATCCTTCTGCTGCATTTCTAAATGTCCTTTAGAAGCTAAGATAGGAGCTGGAGATGGTAAACTTACAGCTTATGGTTTTCTTTTCTAGAGCTTATTGTTTTTTTCTTTCACTTAGCCCAGGATTCCTGTTTGTGAAACTGAGATGTCCTTATAGTATATCCAAGTGAATGAGTTTTTTTTGGGGAAAGCATTTCGCATACATAGATCTGAGGTCACCACACCATCTGATAAATCAAGTTTATATCTAGTGACACTTTACTTATGCCTGGGGTGATCACAGATCTCACTGTGCCCAGGGTAGTCCTGGGTTTTGCCTGTGGTCCTAGAGAATTAAAAGTGCCCCTTTTCACATTCCAAAGTGTCCTGGTTTGGATGATAAATTACATAGTCCATTTAAACGGTTTCCCAAGTATTGGGTAACATACTAGGTTTGACAATTAAGTTCCCGAACTTGTTGCAACGATGTTGTTAACCTTTTTTGATATCAGAGGGATTATTCATTATGAATTTGTACCAACTGGACAAACAGCTAACCAAGTTTACTATGTGGAAGTGCTGATAAGACTGCATGAAAAAGTTAGACGACCTGAACCTTTCGTCAACAATTCATGGCTCTTGCATCACGACAATGCACCAGCTCACAGGCACTGTCTGTGAGGGAGTTTTTAGCCAGTAAACAAATAACTGTATTGGAACACCCTCCCTACTCACCTGATCTGGCCCCCAATGACTTCTTTCTTTACCTGAAGATAAAGGAAATATTGAAAGGAAGACATTTGGATGACATTCAGGACATCAAGGGTAATACGATGACAGCTCTGATGGCCATTCCAGAAAAAGAGTTCCAAAATTGCTTTGAGGGGTGGACTAGGTGCTAGCGTCGGTGCATAGATTCCCAAGGGGAGTACTTCAAAGGTGACCGTAGTGATATTCAACAATGAGGTGTGTAGCACTTTTTCTAGGATGAGTTAGCGAACTTCATTGTCTGACCATGTAATGTATGATGTCTGTGTTGTGGGTCCTTCTCAACCCCGAGAGCATTAGTTCAATATCATAGATATACTACACTATATTGATACTTCATATTGGTAGCTCATATTGACAACTTTTTTATTATTATTGGGGAATATTGGGCAACTGTGTTTCTTCAGGGCCCATCAGTTCCAAGTCGTTGTCCTTCAATCTAGTTGTGGAGGGCGCAGCTCACGGGCCCATGTGGGAATCGAACCAGCAACCCTGTTATTCAGAGGTCACGCTCTAACCAACTGAGCCATCCAGCCACCCCCGACAATTTAACATTTTTAAATCACTTCTAGGTACTTTCAAATTTTGGGATCCATACAACAAGCCCATATAGTGTGAGTGGAGATATTAGCATCCCCATTTCCAGCTAAGACAAAGATCACTGATTTGCCTAAGACCACACACTAAGGCTTCTTTATTCCTACTCTAGAAGTGCTCTTTCTATTAAACCACAATAGAAACCTACAGAATAGTATTGAGATCGGACTCTTTTTAATACATCATTCAGCTTATTTTCCTAGCAAAAGGAGGTCTTGGAAACAAGTCCTACAGTTTTTTGTGGCCTGACAATAACCCTTTCACAAGTGTTGAATTTCCTATCTCTCTGGATCAAATGAAATTACAACCCAAGATTAAAATAAGACTTTTTAAATTGTAAAGTCAGTAAGCTTTAGAGAATGGAAAGAAAGGGACTCGTTTACGAGGCTCTACGTGTGAATTCAGGCAGGTCTTTAAAGTCTTGAAGCTCTGTCCTCTAGAGTAAAGAGAAATGGATCACAACACAAACATTTTCCATCATGGGCATTTCCTAAAATATTATCTACCTAGAATTTTCTTTGCATCCATCCTAGAAGCATTGGGATCTGGGACGCTACGAAGCACTGAAGAATGAATGTCCCCTTGCCTTAGTTTTCAGGACACCGTGCTCTCCTAGTTTGACCCCTCTGGCCACTCCACATCCTTCTGTACCAGACCTTTAGATTTGTGCATTCAGCTGGATTCCTCAGAGCTTAGTCATAAACACTCTTCCCTTCTTCTTCGTCAGCAGAAGCTATCAACTGGCAGCAGGCAAGTCACTTCCAATACATCTATGTTTTATCTGACCCAGGTCTGTTTTTTTAAATTGAGCCAACATTTAAAACCAAGACTTCTGTAGTCAAATCCAGATTCCTGGCTTCAGGTGAAAATCTACGCAATTACCACAAGGCAATATATGGCTGGAATAGAGCAGACAGCCCCAATCACTGACTCAAACAAAACATGCATCTGGCCTATATTCTCTTAGGTTACCTTTCTGGGCCCTATAGGCATCGGAGTTTGTAGTCTCTAGTCCACATACCTACCACGGCTTCAGGGACTATCTCTGCATACTAACAATGTCCATTTGGACATTTTCTGAAGTCCAACTCCACGCACCAGTGTGTCCTGAGGTCCACACCACATATCTGTGTCCTTAAAGGTCCAGGTGTACATACCACCTGTCCTCTGAGGCCCAGACCACACACCACATGTCCTCTGCAGTTACCCTTATTCATGCATGTCCCCTGTGGTCCAGGGCCATATGTCAAGCTGCCTGCCCAACATCTCCAACTGAAGAATAAAAACAAGTGTATCTCGTATTCAGCATCTCCAAAACTGCTTTTCCCCAAATCTGACCACCAGTGTGGTTTATCTCAGGAACAAAAATACTGTTTCAAGCTAGACATCTGAGACTCATATAAGACACCTTCTTATCCTTCAAACTGTACATTCAATAATCACCAAGTTCTACTGATTTACCTCCAAAACATCTTTCCAATGTTCCCATCTTCACTTTATCCACCTTGGACCACACCACCATCATTTGCATCCTAAACTATGCAGTCTTTTCCTAATTAGTCTTCCCACATGCATACCTGCACTCTTCCAATCCACTGCCTTGATTAAAATTTTTCAATGGCTTCCCACTATTTTGAATCCTTAATGAGGTCCTCTAAATCTTTTATGAGCTGACCCTCCAAATTGTTTTAGTATCATCGTCCTTGGTCCCTTTCCTCTATAGCTTCACTGGCCTTCTCTCAGTTCTTTGAAAATGCAGCCTTCTTTCTTGTTACAACACCCTCAGACAAACTCGTCTCTCTATCTGACACTTACCACCTTCCTCTCCCCGTCCGACCAGGTCAGTCTTTCCCAAATTGTTTCAGTATCATAGTAGACACAAGCATGGTGTTTGTAGATCATGCTAGGGGAATACATGAGACCATACGCAGCTAGAAATGACTATCCTTGAGTTCTGCCCCAGCCCCCAAGCCTGGCTGCCCCTGAGAGCTGGAGAGTGATTTCTCAGCTGGCCTGTAGCCCACTTTCAGCACTGTGCCCCAGCACACCTGCTGGGAGACCCGGCCCAGATGAGTGGTTCTCAAAGTGTGGTGAAGTGGCAGCAGCAGTATCACGTGGGAACAAGTTAGAAACGCAAATCATCAGCTCCACCCCAGGCCTACTGAGTTAGAAACTCCGGGCTGAGGCCCAGTCATCCCAGACCCCCACAATCGCTCAGGTGCCCCTCCCTGCTTTTTATTTTCATAGCACAAAGTACTTCTCTTTCACACTATATAACACAAACACTACCAATTAATTATTTATGTAGTCATCGTTCATAACACACTGTAATCTCTACGAAGCTAAAGACAAATTTTCCTTATTTACTTTGATCCACAGAGCACGGAGAAATGGGCAGGGGTGACCAGAGACTTTACCAAGAATAAGGACATAGTCTCGCCTTTTCACAAGTCCCCAAGGCTTTTAAAATATCTACCTGGGCATGCTCTCCGCCTAGACGGTTAGCAGCCTAGGTCCAAGATCTTATTTTAGGTTGAGTACACAGAAAGTACAACTCGAAGGAGAGACTCACCAAAGGTGAAGTCACCAACAAAGGCAAGCGGCTGAGATTCGGCATTGTGATCTTGACTGCTGCTGGCTGCGGGGGTGGGGGGGAAGTGGACAGAGGAACCTCGGGCCATCAACCTGCGTGCTGTGGAAATGCAAGGCCCTTTTGACCATTCAACAGGCCTTTCACAGTGGGGGGCCTAGGGTGCTTTTGGAGCCAGGCGGCAGGTGTACTGTGGTCATTAGAAGCCTTTGGGCCACCATCCTTCTCCTGCACTGCTTGCAGGGGCTCTTCTGGTCACAAGCAAGCCCACCCCTAGGGTTCCGTGGGTCATTTGGTCCCTAATCTGCCCGTGAGCTGGGGAACCGAGGGTTAACCGGCCTTCAGCCTGCCCACACGCTGTGAAAATGGGATCCGTTTTGGCCACCTGATAGGCCTGGCAGGTGTGGAGCCCAGAGCTCTCCTTGCTATTCAACAACCTGCCCACGGGCTGGAGAACTAACCCTCTCGGCCACCGTCCTTCGCTCTTGATGGAGTATCCAGTACCTTTCGGGCTATGCGCTGCTCCCCATCTGCAGAACTCAATCAGGAGCCCTTCCTGCCACCAGCCAGCCTGAAATCCACCCATCCGAGAATTCTGCATGATCTCAGCCTGCAGCGGAATTGGAAACAAAAAGGCCTTCCGCCCTCAGAGTACTGTGAAATACAAATGCCTTTTTTTATATATATACATATACCTTTTGGTGACCGTCTTTCCCGAGCTCTGGTGTTCCAGAGGGCCTCCAGGTCACCAACCTGATTCCCCGCGTGGGTTGCACAGGTCCTTCCGGCCCTCAGCCGTCTCTGCGCGCCGGGAAACCGAGGGCCTTTCCACCAGCGCTCCGGCCCACAGCTGCCGTACGCAATTGGGAGCCTTTCGGGCCACCGTACTGGCCTCAACGTGCTGCAGAGCAGCGTGCCCCTCCCGCCTTCCTACCAACTGCGTTTTAAGGAAGCAGGATCCTTTTCGGCTGCCACCATATACGCCTGCTGGTGTCCCGAGGGACTTTCCTGTCAGAAACCTGACTACCTGCTAACTAACGGTCCACATAGGTATTATCATTTCCTCTCCCAGCCTGCCGTGCCTGGGTCAGGCAGGGTGTCGTGCGGGGGACCCTGCTCTCTGCGCCATTTGTTGTGCATGGCGGCCTGCGGGGTCTCTGGTCCCGCTCCCCATACAAGAACGCAGGATATGGTGAGGCCAAAAAGGAACACCCACGGAGCCATAGGTAGGGGAGTCACACCACTATATTCTCGCTGGCGGCTGGACTCACACGACCTGCAACCTGCTGTCCGCTTCTCTGCCTGCCAACCAGCCCAGTGACTTCCTCCACTTGTTGGCCATTCGGCCCCATAGGATCCACGTGTCCTCCTCCAGGTGGCTGAGGTTGGAGGAGGTGGAGGAACTGGACACCAGAAAGGAGCCGCTGTTCTGCCAGGAGCCGTTCACGGGGCGCATGGACTTGGAGTCGGCCTCCAGGAGCTGGTTCTGCTCGTCAAGTTTGGCCAGCAGCTCCAGCTCATCGGGGTTGAGGTTCTCAGAATCAGAGGTAGGGGAGCAGGTGGGGGCTGCTCGGTCCGTTGGCAGGCAGAAAAGCAGACAGCAGGTTGCAGGTCGTGTGACTCCAGCCTCCAGTGAGACTATAGTGCCACCAGCGACACTACAGTGCTATGACTCCCCTATTTGTGGCTCCGTGGGTGTTCCTTTTTGGCCTCACCATATCCTGTGTTCTTATGTGGGGATCGAGAGCTGAGACCCTGCAGGCCGCCTTGCATGACAAATGGCACAGCGAGCAGGGTCCCCAGCACAACAAATGGTGCAGCAAGCAGGGTCCCCCGCATGACACAGGGTCATCTGGCCATCAGCTTGACCATGTACTGTTGAATGGAGAGCACTTGGGACAATTGTACAGGTGTCTGGTGCTGAGCAACCTAGCGCCCTTTAGGCTATTAACCTGCTCCTGAGCTATTGAGGCACAAACTCTTTCAGCCACCATCTCTCCCATGCACTGGGGACCCCGGGGCCCTTCCACTCACTGGCCTTGCACTGGTGCCACAGGGCCCTCTGGGTCACCAGCCGTGGTTCTATCTGTCCTTCAGGCACCCACCTGCACGTTTGCTGGAGAACCCTACCTGTGTGCTGTGACATGGAGGGCCTTTTTGGCCCCAGAGGACCTTCCCATCTACCCACCTTAAACCTGCCAACAATGCTGGGCTCAGGGGTCCCTTACAGCCTGCACACGTACTAAGGTCACAGGGGAGTGGGAGCCCTCAGGTACTGGCCTGCCCGCTTGCTGTGAGATCTAGAGCCCTATCAGCAACCGTCCTTCCTCGCACTGTTCTCCAGGACCCTTTCTGCCACCATCAGTCCTCCAGATAGTTCTTTGTGCCAGTTACCTGGAGGAACCTTCCCGCCACCAGCAAGCCCACACACTAGTTTACCCGGAATCCTTTTGGCCCTCAGACTTTTCACCTACTGTGGAACCAAGGGCCCTTATAGTGCAAGAACAGCCATAACCATATGTAAATGAATGGGCATGGCTGGATTTAGCTCACAGGTGTGTTTTTCCCTCCAGTGATCTATAGTACTATAACTCTAATTTTAGCCAAGCCCATGGCTATACAGGATAAATATTACAGTTCCAAGCCTCCCTTGCTGCTAAGTGTGACAATGAGCCTAAATTCTGGTCATTGAGATATAAGAAGGAGCAATGTGTGCAACTCCTAAATCATGCCCAAAAAGGGAAGAGATGTGACCTCTTCTTCCCCTTCCCCCCCTTCCCATTGGCTGGAATGAGCCATCTTGGGTCATATAGATGAAGGCAACATGCTAGGAACAAAAAAGGAGACTAGGACCTTGATGACTTCCTGGAGTAGAGCCACTATATCAGCTCCAACTTTTATATAAAAGAGAAACAAGCTTCCAACTTGTTGAAACCACTATTGTCACTGAGTCACATGCATTCCAATCCATATCTTAACAAATGTGCCCGATTTCACCAAAAATCAAGGAGTTAGTTCAATTCAACCTTTCAATGACAAATAAAAACCAAAGTCAGAGACCCAAGCACAAGAGAGTAAGAAATGTCTCTTGAATCTTTTGGCTTCCTACCATCTCCTCTGCTACCATCTTCTCTTTTAGAACACTTGCCACTCACCAGCTTAAAACTTTCAGTGGTTTTCCAATGCTTTTAAAACACAGACCAGACTCACAAAAACGAACTCCTAATTCTCTCATCTGCCACCCTCTCCAGTTTCACGTGCATCAAACTCACTTGGCTCTCCCCACTCTAGCCACATCGTCTTTCTTCCCGTCGTACTTGCCACGCTCCTCTACATGCCGTCACTTCTGCCTGGAATGCTTTTCTTCCCTACCCTCATCACTGACTTCACTTGAGCTTACCCTTCAGTCTCAGCTCAAACATCACTTCCCGACCTTGACCTTGATTCGCCAAAGGCCACATTATGGGCTCTCCTGGCACCGTGAGCATGTCTGTCAAGGACTTGTGTCACAGTTACAGTTTTCCATTTGCTTTGCGATGATTTGATTAACTGTAAGCTGTGTGGGTATAGGGACCACATCTGATTTTGCTCACCACCGTATCCTGATGCAGGGTTCCCATAAAGTAAATGAATCCTTGTGACAGAGGTCCCTATTGCAAAAGCAAGGTAACATACTTCATAATGGTATTCGGTCTTGCCCTGTGTCACTTAGGAATGGCTTAAATTAGATCAGAGGCTTATTTCCGTCTCATATAAAATACGTATAGAAGCAGGAGGTTCAGGACCAGAGAATGATAATTCTATAATAGGGACCCAGGTACCTTCCAGCCTGCCACTCTGCCATCCCTAGGATCTGACTCTTGTCTTTATGGTTCATTCTGGCTGCTAGAGCTCCAGGCATCACATCTACTCCAGGCAGTAAGTGTGAGGAATGGAGAAAAGGGCCTGTTTCCTCTCTTTTAAGGTGACTTCCTAGAAACACCAAATAGCACATCCTTATCCAGAATTTAGTCAAATTGGCCGCTTTCCCTGAAAGAGAGGCTAAGGATTGTGGTCTTTCAGCTGCACTACAATGTGTCCAAGTAAAAATCAGGGTTTTCCAATATATGGTTATGGAAGAACCGACTCTGGGTGGGGAACACACAATAGGATTTATAGATGATGTCATACAGAATTGTACACCTGAAATCTATGTAACTTTACTAACAATTGTCACCCCAATAAACTTTAATTTAAAAAAAAATGAGGGTTCGGTTACTAAAGGACATAGGGAGTACTTTGGTTATCTATTGCTACCTGATAAAATACCCTAAAATTTAGTGGCTTAAATAAAAACAGCCAAAAAATACATAACCATTTTATCTCTAATGGGTCTGTGGCTTGAGTGGGCTGAGCTGGGCGTTCTTCTACTGGTCTCACTCAATTGTAGTCAACTAAGATGCTAGAATGCTTGGGCCTCTCTCTCTCTCTCTGTGGTCTCACAGCCTCTCCTCTCCATGTGATCTCTCTCTAATGGGGTGGCCAGAAACACAAAGCAGAAGTTTCCAGGCCTTCTCAAAGCTTAGGCATGGTGTCACTTTACCACCTTCTACTGGTCAAAGCAGTCACAGGGCCAGTCCAAATTCAAGAGAAGAAGAAATAAACATCACTTCTCTATGAAGAGAGTAACAGAGTTTGCAGCCTTCTTCAACCCACCACCAGGAGAATGGATGCTTGGAGGCTATTAGCAGTCTTTGTCTCATGTCCCTTCAAGAGAAACCATCTCACAGACTAAGAGAGGGCCATTGCTATATAAAACTTGAAAAGAAATACTGGCTATTATGCTTAGAATTTTAAAGAAATCGGAGTAAGACTAATGATAATCTGACAGCAATCCTCATGCCAGCTCTTCATAAAGCCCTAGTAAAGTTTTAAAACTGTGAGTAAAATAATCTATGCACAACATTAACAAGCAATTGAGAACAAAATTCGTAGGAGAGGAAATACAATTGGCATATTGTCACATGAAAAAAATACTTGAACTCACTAGTAAAGAAATGCACATAAAAACAATAATAAGCTATTAGGTTTTGTTCATCAAACTAACAATATTTTATAAGATTGAAAATACCTAGTGTTATCAATGTTGTTTGTAGGAGTATAAAGTGGAATGATGTCTTTTTAAAGGGCATATCTATAAAGTTTAAACAGTACATACTTTTTAATGGAGCAATTCCAGTCTCAAATCAATATTCCATAAAAGTAAGTGTATGAATATTCAGAAACATATGTAAAACAACGTACATTTTAGCATTCATATATCACACAAAATAAGCTAACTTTTATTTAGTATCTACTATGCTGCAGGTCCTTCTATCATTCCCGATTTTCAGGTGAGGAAACTGAGTCTTAAGAGATTAGTTAGATTGCCCAAGGCCACAGCCAGAAAATAAAAAGAATGGGATTCAAGCTAGGTCTCGCAGATTCCAGAGCCTAAGGTGTTACACACTGCACATCCTGCCACAGACGTCTTCAGAAACCTTCCCAAGTGTGGCAGATGTGCACTGTTTTAGGATTACCTTTTTTCTCATTTATCCTTGCCATCTTATTGGCAGTCCAAGCTGCTCAGAAGAGCAAGAGATAAAACTGCTGGGGTGAGGGGAAAGTTACCGAGCTTGGAGTTAGAAGAACTAGATTAAGTATGTAGCTATTTTACTATAACAAAAATTGTAGGTGGAAAACAACTATAATACATAATGCTGGCAAGGTTGTAGTAAAATTGATACATTCATATATTGCTAGTAGTGGTATAAATTGGTTCAACCAGTTAGTGAAATTTGGGGCAATATTTCAAGAGACATTAAAAGGTTCACACTCTTTAATCAGAAATCCCATTCTTAGGAAATTAAAGGAAATACTAATGCAAAAGAATAAGTTAGGCATACAGAGGTTTTCATTATAATGTTATTTGTAATAGCAAAACAATTAAAATATTAGGTTGGTGCAAAGGTAATTGTGGTTTTTGCAATTATTTTTAACCTTTTAAACCGCAATTACTTTTGCACCAACCTAATAACACAAATGTCCAATACAGGGGAATGATTCAACAATGATTAAGGCTTTGTATTTGACAAGAACCACAGCTGTTCACCTTTTTTTCTCAGACTCCTTTGGCTCTTCAAGCCCTAATTCTCACACAGCTCCAGGTGCCTGTGTTAAATAAAACAACAATCACTAAGGCACATTTTAGCCCTGCAGAACCAGAATGGAGTCAGCCTAATGTTTTCTTCACATTTCAGAAACTGAGAACACGCTCCACCTGCCCTCTTTTAGCTCTGCATAAGTCCCCACTCGTTAGCACATTTGCTGTTTATGGTTGTAACTCCCTCACAGTTTTCTTGTCATTTCCAAAATGTTTTCTTCCCGGAAGTTATGCAGAAGCTTATGGCATTCAGGATGCCCGCCAGAACTCTGAGAGGTATTGGGGCCTCGTGGTCTCCCACATCAGCGTGAAAGAGGCCAAATCACAACTTTTCCAACTGTGAAGCCTGGTTGAGAGATGACCTATAATTATAAGAAATGAATCAAACGGTGATTATTTTTATTGATGTCAAGCTGCATTTTTACAATGAGCTGTGTTCTGAAAAAGAGAGTGTTGTTCGTTCCTTCGTTCGTTTGTTCTTTCCTGGCCGGTGTCCAGCTCCACAAGCTGCTTATACACTATATGCACAGAATAGAATTGGTTCTTGAAGTTTTGTCCAAAGGGCCCAGGAGAAGTTGTTTGGAAACACTGAACACTGCAGGGGGCTGCCAGTTTTGAGGATGGTGTGAGCCAGAACAATGGTCATCTTGATTGAACAATTATGGTATCAGAACAATACACCAAATGCTTTAGGGAGTTAAAATGTTCTCTGCCTAATGGCTGCATGTTCCATATAATTATTTTCTTTGTGTGCTTATTGAAACTTTAAAATTGCCTTTCATTATGAATTGTGTTTACAATATAGGTGATCTCTTTTTCTTCCATGTTCTAATACTGCCAGGTAGTGATGACATATGTGTCTGAATATGGTACGTATCTTTTTCTTGGATATTATCTTTTTTTTCTTCTTAATTCTATCTTTAAGGTTTTTTGAAGCCAACTTCTTTTCTACAAAAGCTCTGTAGATTCACAAGTCCCAAATTGTAGTCTCCCACCTGCTACCAACAAGCTGTGTGGCTGTGGACAAGTCAGTTCATCTCTCTCTGACCCTCTAGTTACTCATCTGTAAAATGGGCAAGATTTACATAGGTAAGGGCGACTGTCTTGAGTCAGACCAGCTGGGTCCACATCCTGGCCCCAGTTCTATGACCTTGGGCAAATTACTGCTTCCTTTGCCTGAGGGGATCAACCATCCCAGTTTTGCCTAGGACTGAGGGATTTGCTGGGACACAGGACTTTTGGTGTGAAAACCAAGCAAATCACTGGAAAACCAGGGTCAGTTGGTCACTCTTTCTGTGCCTCAGTTTTCTCATCTGTAAAAGAGGGGTCATAATAAAACCATCTTCATAGGGTTGTCAGAAGAATTAATCAGTGTGAAAAGCACTTAGGACAATGGCACATAGTAAGTGCTCAATACATGTTAGCTATTGTCAGGATTGTCTTCTCTAAGGTGGCTTCTGTCTTCTCTATTCCATCCCCCTCTGTTACTATCTCCCCATCTCCCTTTCGCCTCTTTTCTATTTAACAGCTGAAAGTCTTAAATATGAGCACAGTTAGTATTAAACCCTACATGCTGTGAAATCCTTTGTTTTACCACTACAGACAACACCAATGATGCCTTCAAAATGTTTGTAAGCAATTTAATATATCTCTCATTGGAATGTCACAATTTTCAAAGTGATACTGCAGCCTCCCTTTATTGTGATGCAATAAAAGGTTACTCTAATGTCGTTTCCTTCACATAAACAATACCAAAATACTTCAATCCAAAAGCTGAAGAAGAAAAAAGGAAGGTGAGAAGAAACAGGTAAGAGGTGGCCTATGATGAGACGGATGGGCAGCATTTTCTGTGCCAGTTCCCCTTCCTGTCTTCACTAAAACATTTCTGGGTGAGATCTTTCTGTGTTCTAAGCAGTGGGAGCCAATCCTGCCCAATGGGATGCTTGGAAGGTGGGGGGAGTTGTGGAAGAGGTGCCTGCGAAGAACAAAAGAGTGCAGATGAAACCTCCATAAACAAGGCCCCCTCAGAGCGGGGGAAACAGGATTCAACATACACCCAGTGCAAGTGGGACTTGGTAGGGAAGTGAGAGACTGAAAATCTCTCTCCCTTTTCACTCCCCATCCTGTGATGCCTAGTATAAGTATGCCATATTTTTGAAGGCGATAAAGGGAAATGGGTGAAAGAAAGGACAGGCATTTTCTTTGATGATCAGTCCCTTTTGCAGTTGGCAGAAGGTAAAAAGCCCTTCCTGGATATTTTCGCCCCGGGGCCCCAGAATTCAAATCATCTGATCTTTGTTTACAATTCTCACTATGGGGCATACATCACCCTACCCCAAAAGCCAGGCCTGCATTAGAAAGAAAGGAAGGAAGGAAGGAAGGAAGGAAGGAAGGAAGGAAGGAAGGAAGGAAGGAAGGAAGTTTGGAATTGATTCTCCCGTGTGGAAGACTGTCAACAACTGCAGTTTCTATTTGTACTATTTAAATAGCGTTGGTGGTCTCTTCTTTCTCAGAAAAGGGAAATTTTACACCTGTTAGATTATAGTCTTGGAGCTATGTATTAGGAAGAACCTACAGTGACAGATAACGCCAACTCTCTATTATCCATGAAAAGAAATAAGTAAAAATCACTGCTAGTCTAAATTTCAGTTGAACTGTGGGTTTCAATCTCCTTTCTTTCCAGCCTTTTTGGGATTCTCTGAGTAAAATACATTGGTTTTAATTTTTTCTTAATCCATTGCAAGCCTTAAACTGGGCGAGTAATAAACAATGAAATGGTCTCAACGGCAGTGAAGGGGGGTTTTGAGGGAAAAGAATGAGGCTTGGATAAATAAAGGGTGATAGGGGGAAGATCCATCAGCAGCCACCCCATGAGAATGAAAAATTAATCGCCATTTGCCCAAATAAAATACCTCCGACGCTCCCACAGCCACAACGCAATTCTCCGCTTCAGAAAAGATGCACAAAGCTGCTCGCTAGGCCGGGAACTGTGCTAAGACCCGCAAAGTCTGAAGTGCGGTGAAAGAATGTGATATTTAGAGGCACCCAATACAAAATTTCAGGCGTTGGTGAGAAATCTATGATTTCCCACTCAAAATCGTCTGTTTGGGATCTTGTCATTTAATCCCCAAAGAAAAACTGCCAATGCTCCCTTGCGGCGCATTTGCATCTGAGCAGATAGTTTTGCTCTTCTCCTCCCACCTTGTTTGCCTCGACTCTCGGCCTGCACCTGCCCCCGCGGGCTTTTTCCAGTGCCGGTGGGTGTTCCCGCTGGCCACCGCCCCGCCCGCGCCCTCTCGCGGGCGCCATAGTCCCGCTCCCGACGCGGATTTGCCGTCACTCTTCACGATTCATCCGCGCCATCGAGGTCACCGGGGACACGGTCTTGGCTCAGCTTCCCCGGCCCCCGAGACCCAGGAGGCCACACGACGTGAGGCATCAAGGTTGCCCCTGCAGGGCGCCCAGAGCCCCCCCCCCCGCCCCTCGACGGGGAAACCGAGGCCACCCCAGCCGAGCGGTGCCCTGCGGACGGTCCTGCCAGCCATACAGGCTTCGATCAGGAGGCCAAGTCTGTGCCGGCCAGCCCTGCCTCTACGGCCCCAGGAGGCCCCTAGGCCGTGAGGGTCCCAGTTCTTGGTCACGTCGCCCTCCTCTCAGTTTGGAAGGTGCCCCTCTTCTCCCCCCCCCCCGAAATGCTGGGTGTCCTCAAGACGGATCCCAGGTGGGCTGGAAAGTCGGGGAGCAGGAGGGGCCCGTTGCGGGGAGGGTGAAGGTGCCCCAGATTTGGAGAAGACGTCTGTCAGCGCGGGGAATGCAAGCCCTTTGGCTCAGTTATTTTTATTCTGGGGCCTTTCTTCCTAGTCCTCCTCCTTTATTTTTCCCCCCTTCTGTTCAGCTATTTGTGCTTTCTGATCGGGTAACTGATTTGTGGCAGGAAATTAGCTCTCTTCATTCCAGAGGCACCGTGGTTCTAATGGTATCTATTCCAGAGCCGCTCTTAGTCGCGGGCTTTTTTTTTTTTTTTTTTTAACTTGTAGGTTATTTTGTGGTGAAGCGAACAGAGCACTGTTCAGCCTCAGCATCTTCCCTCCTCCCTTCAACACAATGCAACTCTTAATTAAACCCGGGGACACCCACGCCTCCCTTCCCACAGGACCCCTTCCATCTGCTCCCCCACTCTGAAATACCAGCCTTTTATGGGTAGGGAAAGCCTCATGTTGAACTTCCCAATTAGCGAGGCACATCGCAAAATCAGAGGTTCTAAAGAGCGATCACTCCTGTTTTGGGACCCTTCCTTTCTAGGCCTTACCTAGTCAATGTGTTGGTGGCCTTCGTATGACTTTAAAATCCTGCAGGACTGAGGACGTGAGATGGCTAGCCACTCCAGGTCCCGAGAAGCACGATTGGTGTTTTTCTGACTGATGAGTTAGGATGAACACATTCGGAGCAAAAGAATTAACAAGTTATGGATCGACTTGAACTGGGAATTTTTCATCTTAGTAAAGGGCTTCATCAGTAACTTTTCACCAGAGGTCCTAAGAGCTTCAGGAAAACTCATCCTTTCCAGGTTGAACAAGTCAAAGGGGGGTGGACAAGCACCCTGCGTTTCTCTTCGTTTCTGGCCAGACCAAGAGGGAATAGGTGATTTGTGAGTAATGGAGAGTGGAGGAATCTGGGGTCGGGGGTTTCCTGATGCAAATGCTGCAGGGATGTGGGGCAGAAAGTACTGGGCCATCAAGTCAGTGGTGGGGGAATCAAAGACAGAAGGTGGGAGATCATCAAGTCAAAAAATGGAGTCCTAGAGTCAGAAGGCGGGAGGATGATCAATGAGCAAGAATGTAGTGCCACAGAGACCGATTTCAAATAAAATAAATACCAGTGTAGCTACCATCAGATAATTCCTCACTAAAGACTGAGGGCGCGGGCGGCCAGGCCCGCAGGAACGCCCCAGACACGGGGGATTCAGACTTCGGGTTGCTGTTGCCCCACCCCCAATTATTCCACTCTCGGGCAGTATTTCCTGAGGTTCGCCAGCAAGAATCCACCCAGCCATTATCTCCCCTCGCGCGCATATGGGGGGACATTACCCACGGACGCGCGCTGCAGAAGAAAGGTACAGATGGGTCTTTTATTGCGCGCTTGGAAATGTTTCCAAGGCTTTTGTTTTCTTCCCCCATTCATTCCTCTCAGATCCCTCGGATCTGCCAACTTGAATCCATAGAGGCTGCGGCGGGAGGGCCTGGGCCACCCCGAGCTCCCGCTAGGGGGCGCGCTCTGGCCGTGGCGCCGAGCCCAGCCCGACAGGGGGGCTCCGCTGTCAGGACACAGGCAGCCGGGGTCCGCGAGGCCTCCGTACTGACGCCGGCGTTGGGGCCCTCGGTGCTTCTGACCCAAGCTGCAACCCCGGACCCCCGCCACTTCCGGGGTCACGGGGAGAGGCACCTACAGAGTAAAGGCTGCACGGGGTACGCTTCGGCCCTGGACGCACCTGTACCCCCGCGGTCCGGAGGTGGAGAGGAGCATCCAGGTGGTGGTGATTACAGGGCTCCGAGAAGTTTCCTGGCGGGGCTGGAAACCTGGGCGATGGGTGCGTCAGGAACTGGGGGCTCACGCCGAGGGATGTAGGGTGGAAGCCCAACCACTTGCTTCTCGCCCGTGGGAGGGCCCCCCCCCCCTTACCAGGACAGACCTGAGGCTGTGACCATGTCTCCTGGCTTTGTGCTGGCAGCGAGGATTGAAAATGCTTCGGTTGGCCGCCTTGATGGATGGGGGATGGAGTGTCGGTTTTCTCTCTAGTTCTCGCTCCCCCACCCCTTTTCCTGGCTGCTGATGGGTAACCGAAAGTGGCGAAGTTTGCAGATCAGGGGAGTTGTCCTAAAACAGTAATAACACGCACACGGCCATACTTTGAGGGCTCGGCCGTGGCCCTCGGGACGCTTCCAAATGCGCCGCTTCCCAACAAACCTCTCCCAGCCGAGCCTTAATGGTGGAACCCTTGGTTCAGGCGATCGACATAGGGAAGAGGGAAGGATTAACATCGCCAAGGAGTCTTCTCTGGAAATCCAAGTTATTATTCCCTTAGGACCTTTCCACCGGCTGCTCCTTTGAAAACATCAACAAACAAACACCGTCCAGAGACAGATCCCAGCAGCCATGGGGAGAACTGAGGCAGGAGTAGGGTGTGGTGGACAAGCAGGAGCAGAGAAGCCGAGGGGCAAATGCTAGGCAAGCGGATTATGTTACATTTCCTACCATTACCAGACTTCCAGGAGGAAAGACCTCGATTGGTGCATAAAATGCATCCCCTGAAGTGGATCAGACTCTGAACGTAGCATTTGAGGTTAACCTTGACTGGTTGGAGTTAAGGGGGGTTGGGGGGAGGCAAATATTTCTGTTTGTGCCCTCCGGTTCTTCGCAGCACCGGCTGTCAATCCCGACCCTTGTTATCCTCACAAGGCTTCAGTTTGTTTGCCTGATCTCAGCAAGGTTTTCTTCCACAAGTAGAACTATAATTGCTATAATTCTACTGTATCATTTGGATCATTGCAGTATTGTTGTTTTCTCTCCCTCTTTCCTCCTAACACTGCAGTAATTCGCTCCAGTGTTAAATTAGCAGGTTGCGGAAGACCATAAATGAATGAAAGTTTATTAAAAAAAAAGAAATTAAATAAATAAAACAGCAAAATGACTTGGCAAAGGGGAATATCACATCACAGAGAATCCTCGAGTGTAATCAGGACTTATTGTCTTCCCTTCCAATGGTTTCCAAATTGGTCGCCAGACTCCAATGAAGTTTATTTCTATTGTTTAAATATATGTTTTGAAGAGGTTGAGCATAATTTAAGGGGACCTGAGCCATCCGGTGTGGCTGGAAGCCCATTACAGCTTTATTTACCTATGTGTCTATTGCACAATAAATTAAAACATCTCAAATGAAAAGTGTACAAGGTTAACTCTAAACATTTTCCCCTGTATAATGACATATCTAACTGCCACCCCCTTATCCAGCATTTCTTGCAAATACAATTTTGAAACTACAATGTAGAATTAGCTTTCACCACAGAAAAGAAAGGGGTTTCTTTCATTTGCCTCTTCTAGGTAATTATTTCCAGTCCTGGGGACAAGCCTCATTTTTTGCCATAAACAGCAGTTTTAAACACTTCTGAACCTCACTTCTGGCCATAGTTGTCATTTTGATTTTAGTGATTGATTTTAAAAGCAGATGAACTGCCAACTATTGTTTTCCAGGCAGCCCAGGAAAATAAAACCAAACTACAAACCCCAAAGATTAGAGGAGCCAGAAGTTGTGAATAACCAAGTACAAACGTGAATGATAGTATCACTAATATGAAATTACTTTTGATTAATGGGTTAAAAAAAGTGAAGAAAGTGAGGTGAAAAGTCATTTTGCTGAGACAGTAACTATTAAATTTGCTAAACTAAAAGTTCTTTTATACAGTCTTATAGCCCAACTCTTAACAGTCTACCTACTAATGAATCAAATTCTTCCCAAATATTAGAGGAATCATTTGTTTTCTAAAATAACATAGGATAACACATAGACATCTTAAACCCATATTCTGATTAGACACTGTGGAGACGCCAGCAGATTCTGTGGTTTCGTTAGAAAAGTTTTCTGGTGTTTTTTTTTTTTTTTTTTAATTTAATCTTTCGGGAATAGCAGAGTCAATTGTAGATTTTGAAGTTGGGTATTGAATTGTGACAAAGATCATTTCAGGGTTGCTGGGTGTAAAGTGAGCTGGGTCAGGCCCTTCTCTCCGAAGTGAATGGACATGCCTTCCCAATAGCGTCCTCACTTGGGAAGATTGATTAGAAAATACCAAAATTAAACAAAATAAAATAACAAAGCTAGTGCTTTCACACAGGTTTCCCAAAGAAACACATTATATTCCATTAATAGAGTTAGATTTAATTCCAGGGGTCATTAAGTCAGAATCAGAAATTCTGTTAACCTCCCCTTTTACAGTAGATGATTAAAATTAGAATACACCCCAGCAGAAAGTCCAACTTCTTTTTTTAAAAAAAGGAGAACAGCTGCAGAAGGGGAGGAGGGGGACGGAAGCAAAGAAATCTTCCACCGAGAGAGCTGAAACCCTGTTAGGTTCCCAGAAATGAGTTGTGCATTTTGTGTCTTTTTATTGCACAGGATCTTTTTTGGACTCAGTTTCAGCTCACTCCCTGCGTGTGCTGAGCGACTTTGAAGTCACAGAGCCAGGGGCAGCCGGGTCTTGTGGATTTCCGACGCGGGGCCCACCCGGGAGGGAAAAGTGCCTCTGTCTCTCGCAGCGACCAGCCTCAGGGACGCCCGCGAGCGTCCGCGGCTGGAGGCTCCGGAGAGACCGACGCGTCTTTACGCCTCTCGGCTGTGCTGAGACCCGTACGCCCCGAGGGGGTTCTCAGGGACCCAGGAGGGAAGGGGGGGTGTGTGAATCAGAGCGTAGGTTAGTTTAAAGCTGAATGGGACAGTATAAAAACACCAAACTGTTGGTGAGGTTGGAACAAGAAGAACGAAAGAAAGGCAGAAGATCCCGGGTACCTTGGAGCAGCAGAAAGAGCTTAAAAGAAAAGCAAATGTCAGAGATAGTTGAGGTTCTCCTCAGCCCCCCACCTCCATTATTCAAGTATGGGAAAAACTGGTGAGAATCAAACCAAAATCCAGAGACAGTGAGAGGGACAGAGAGACATCCTTTTCCACTTGCCTTTCATAGTAGGAGTAATATCAGCATTAGTATTAACATTGTAAATGTGCCTGTTCCCAACCCTTCATCCCCCTCAAGTTGTCTTGAATGCTCCTCCTGCCAAGCCAGCCCGCTCTGTCTGCCACCCACCCACCCGCATCCAAGAGTTACGCAGATGTTTATGGCTGAAAAAAATCCCAGTTATGCATCCTTGTATTTTAAAATACCGACTGTAAGTGATTCAAGTATAATCCTTTGTAAAACGCTTTTCTCTTTGACACATTGAAGGAGTTGAGAGAGGAAAACCCGGCGTGGATTCCCCCTCCCCAGCCCTTCTCCCACCTCCCACCCTCGCCCCCACCCTACCAGTGTAGGGGCCCCGGGCTGTCCTTTGAGCCATTCACCCAGGCCGGGAGGGCACCCGTGCCAGCTCCTCGCCCGGGCTCGGCCCAACTTCAATCCCAGTTGGGTCTTGGTTCTCAGCGCTGGAAGTGCAGTAAACTGCTTGGAAAGAAACGCACTTTCCCTCAGGCTCAGAACTCTCTCTCACCTTTGCGTAGGGGAGCCAGGCCAT
The DNA here is from genome assembly GCF_036562045.2 of Rhinolophus sinicus. NCBI lineage: Eukaryota > Metazoa > Chordata > Mammalia > Chiroptera > Rhinolophidae > Rhinolophus > Rhinolophus sinicus. Next base: position 19,508,310 of record NC_133768.1, on the reverse strand, counting down.
GAGAATTCTGAATTTTAGGCGCTTAGATTTGGTCGAAGCGAACCTGGGTCCCTCCCACCCTGGAGAGCTGGGGCGGGGAAGGGGGGGTCGTCAGGTTCCACTCCCTGCGCGCTATGTGAGTGTCCAGCCTTTGAGCGTCGGCCTGAGGCGAACTTGTTGGGGGCTGGGGAGGGAAGTGAGTCTGGGCAGGAGGGGGAGACTCCCAAACCGGTCCCCAGCCGCCCCTCCTCGCTGCTGACACTTGCCTGTTCCTTTCCGTTCTGTAGGTAAGGCCGCGCGCCTTTGGCAGAGCTTTGTCTTTAAGGGGACTTTTTTCAGAGTTAAAGACAGATGAGGTTCGGGGAAACTGCTAACAAGAGAACAACCGCCGGGCTCAGGGTAAAGACCGACAGCTCAAGGCGTTGGACCTCAAGAGAAAACTGAACGCCCAAACGGCAGATGTGTTGCGGCCGTCACCCTGGAACCTCGGAAGCCCGTCAGGCCTAAAGAGGACCACGACTAAGCGCCATTGAGGTACAGTCCTGGGAGCGCAATTTTGGCTTTGAAAAGTGCCGGGTCCGTCTGTACGCGAGCCTCAAGGCCTCGCCTCCAGGGAGCGAAGTCCTCTAGTGGATGGAAGGGGCTCACGTCGCCCAAGTGGCACCCGCAGGTCTGACATCCGAATAATTTAGAGCTTCGGACCAGCCCTAAAAGGTTAAAGGAGGAGCTGCAAGAGGAGGGTGGAGAACTTAGAAAGTTGTTAATTAAAAACGAAAAATGAAAATCATTCGCTCGGTTAGTGCCCACTGCCCCCCCACCCCCCCGCGCGCCGGCCTTTCCGGACTCCAGTCCGGGCTTTGCGCAGAGCCCACAGCCCGGCACAGCCGGGCCTCTGGCGAGAGCCAATCACAGGGCGCCTCTCAGCACGTGGAGGAGAGAGACTCCAGAGCTCCGCGCCGGCGGCTCACTACACTTGTTACAGCTTGTCCTGAGCGCCAAGAGGGCGAGCTCTGGCCTCGCGGGCAGGGCGGGAGCCGGCAGTCAGCAACTCAAGGAGGCAGAGGCACAGAGATCGAAATAATACCCATTATAACCAGCCATCTAACCCCACCCCCCAACTTATACCCATCCATCCCATCCTACAGGAGAGGCAGCCAGCCGCCCGCTCTCTGCGCCCAGGGAAAAAGCCCCAGCCATGAGCAATCAGTACCAGGAGGAGGGCTGCTCCGAGAGGCCCGAGTGCAAAAGTAAATCTCCAACTTTGCTGTCCTCCTACTGCATCGACAGCATCCTGGGCCGGAGGAGCCCGTGCAAAATGCGGCTGCTGGGAGCTGCGCAGAGCTTGCCCGCCCCGCTGGCCAGCCGCGCGGATCAGGAAAAGGCCTTGCAAGGTAAGGCTGCGCCCCTCCAGGCACCTACAAAGGGCTCTGGGCACTGGTTTGGATGTTAGATAATCAGGGGTCAGTGGCCTGGGGTTGTCAAGCTGAAGTCGGAGGAAGGAGAGGGGTACAACTCTGAGGCCTGGTGCCTCAAAGAGCGATAAACATCTTGCCAGGGGCGGTCTCTCCCGACCTCTCTACTTCCAGAGAAAGCAGAGGCCAGCTTCGCATCGGGGTCCCTTAGGTTCTTCCTGTTGGTCTTTAGGTCTTTCAAATGCCCACTTTGGTGGCCTTGGGGTGCTCTGAAGAGGGGCGACAGGTCAGAAACAGCAGTTGCCAGGTGGACCATTGTAACAACTTGGTGAAGAACCCCAAAAGCTGTGAGTGGGGGTATCCAGGCAGAGTGAGCCTTGGCCTTTCCTCTTTGGAAGATTGCTTTAAACGCGGTGTTTTGCTTTTTTTTTTTTTCTTAATTGTAGATTACTTGTAACCTTTCAAACCCCAGCTTTGCAAAAACATCTCCCAGGGATTCCCCAAATGCTTATTGTATTTGAAATGTATGAAATGTGCGGCTTCTGGGTGCTCCTTTTTCTCTGCTGTGTTATTTTTTTAAAACAGAGTTGAGATGTTTAAAAAGTTTTATTTTTTTTTCTAAAATTAAAAATTCCAGAACAACTATCATTTTGCCTCGAACCTGTTACGCTTACGTTTTGCCTTGTGCTGGCTGCAGAGGTGCCACAGGGAAAGATTTGTTAATTTCTTTCAAAATCGGAAAACCAGCGGTCCAGCCGCAGAGCCACTTGGAAGACAGGAGTGGATGGCGGAGACGGGGATATTTAAAATTAAACTGACTTCTTCCTTTTGTGAATCTGCAGTGGCACCTGTGCCAGGCACTTCCTCGAAGGGAAGAAGCCTGTGCCTGTTGCACCCCCTCCGCCCCCACTCAGGCCCTTCCGAGCCCATTTTCGCCAGGGCAATTTTTCTTTGCCTTTCCGGGCAAGGAGCCCCTGCCCCATTCGGGCTGCTCAGGCTGTTGGGGTGCGGCCGGCTCTCAGGGCCACTGGGCCGTTGCCCCCAAAAGGGGTCGCCCGCAGGCCAGCGCGCCCTCCCGCCAGGCTGGGCCAACGTCGCAGAGCAGTGGACGGAGATCGTGAGCAAAGTTTTCAGGGGGATGATCTTTTTTTTTTAAGTTGTTGAATGTTTTCAGATTCTCCTTTGACCTAAAATGGGAAGGGGAAAAAAGTGAGACAGAGGGCAAGAAGAAATGAAAACCAAAATAAAGGAGGAAAGAAGAGGGAAAGAGCACAAAAAGAGAAAAGGAAGGAAAGGGGAGAGGAAAGATGAAAGAAAGGGAGTGACTGGGAGAGTAAGAAGGAGGAAAAGGCATGGAAAATGCAAGGTAGGAACAGAGTTGAAGGAAGAAAGGAAATAAAGGGAAGAGCAGAAGAGGGAAAGGAAAGAAGGGAAGAGTGGAGGGGAGAGAAAAAATAAAGGAAACACGAGAAAGGGAAAGAGAGGGAGAAATGTGTAAAGAAAAAGCAAAACCAAAAAAAGTGGGGAAGGAGGAGAAGTGGGTAGAAGTCTGATGTCGCGCGGAGAGCCGCGCGCGCCGGGTCCCAGGCGCCCAGGGAGCAGTGGCGGGCCAACCCGGGCGGCAGCTTTGCCCGGCCGGCCAGCACACTGACCACTCTCCCTTGCCCGCAGGCTCCCCCAAGGGCAGCAGCGCCCAGTTCGAGGCCGAGCTGCACCTGCCGCCCAAGCTGCGGCGCCTGTACGGCCCGGGCGGGGGCCGCCTCCTCCAGGGCGCCGCGGCGGCGGCGGCGGCCGCGGCGGCGGCGGCGGCGGCCACGGCCACGGCGGGTCCGCGAGGGGAGGCCCCTCCGCCGCCGCCGCCAACCGCACGGCCAGGGGAGCGGCCAGACGGCGCTGGTGTCGCCGTGGCCGCCGCGGCTGCCGCCGCTGCGGCCTGGGACACGCTGAAGATCAGCCAGGCGCCGCAGGTGAGCATCAGCCGCAGCAAGTCGTACCGCGAGAACGGGGCGCCCTTCGTGCCGCCACCGCCCGCGCTGGACGAGCTGGGCGGCCCAGGGGGCCCCGCGCACCCGGAGGAGCGCCTCAGCGCGGCGGGCGCCCCGAGTGGCGCCCCGGCGGCGGGTGGCGGCACGGGTGCCGAGGAAGACGAGGAGGAGCTGTTGGAGGATGAAGAGGACGAGGACGAGGAAGAGGAGCTTCTGGAGGACGACGAGGAGGAGCTGCTGGAGGACGACGCCCGAGCGCTGCTCAAGGAGCCCCGGCGCTGCGCTGTGGCTGCCACTGGCGCGGTGGCCGCTGCTGCCGCTGCTGTGGCCTCCGAGGGCGGGGAGCTGTCGCCCAAGGAGGAGCTGCTGCTGCACCCAGAGGACGCTGAGGGCAAGGATGGCGAGGACAGCGTGTGCCTGTCTGCGGGCAGCGACTCGGAGGAGGGGCTGCTGAAGCGCAAACAGCGGCGCTACCGCACCACGTTCACCAGCTACCAGCTGGAGGAACTGGAGCGGGCCTTTCAGAAGACGCACTACCCAGACGTCTTCACCAGGTAAGTGCACGGGGTGGGTGGGTGGCAGCTGCTGGAGGGCGCAAGCAGGCCCCAGAGAGGGGAGGCGGGTGGGCCGGGGCCCCGGCTCGGGCAGGGACTTCGCTCCAGGACTCTAACCAGGCGAACCCTCCCAACGCACCTACCCCTGCTCACCACTAATTACCCACTCCCTCTCCCCCACCCCTATTCCGGGCTTTAAGTTTAGGCTGGAATGATTTCTTTCCTTCCCAAGGTCTCTCCAGTTTAATTTTCTCAAACTACAAGTTTTAGAGAGAAAAAGAAAAAGCCTCTCCAAAGGGCGCCCAAACGCACCACCTTGGAGACGCGCGCACCCCAGCACACACATACACTCCAGCACACACATACACTCAGGGCCTCGGGCGCAGCCGGGTCAGGCAGGTCCCAGGCGAGGCACAGGAAGCGCTGCCGGCCTTAGTGGCCCAAGCAAAGCAGGGGCTATTTTTGGCCTGTGTGTGGGGCGCTCGCCACCTCCGCCTGATGCCCCAGCAGCTTGGTGTGGGTATCAGTTACGCTCTTCGCAATGAAGCTGGAGCCCGTGCCTACGCAGAAGGCCTTTTAAAAGATCCAAGTTCTGCCGTTTGAGGACTCCTGAAATAACCGAAGGAAGTCAGAACTGGGCAGTATTTTGTATCTACCCCTAGGGGCACCAGCCAGAATCTTACCCTCTTATCGCTTTCCTAACCACCCCACATTAAACCCAGCGTTGGTTTAATGTACACGGGTTTACAGGGATGGGTAATGATTCCTGGGAGCCTGGCAGGCCGTAGATGAAACAGCTGGGGGAATTTTTCTTTTTGGCTGGGTGGCCAACCTGGGTGTTCCGCACAGTTATGCTCTACTTCAAGCTCACCCAAGGTTTTTCTTTCCTTTTCCTTTTTGTTTTCCTTTTTCTTTCCCTTCCTTCCCTCCCTTCTTTCCTTCCTTCCTTCCTTCCTTCCTTCCTTCCTTCCTTCCTTCCTTCCTTCCTTCCTTCCTTCCTTCCTTTCCTGCCTTCTCTCTCTCTCTCTCTCTCTCTCTCTCTCTCTCTCTCTTTCTCTCTCACTCTCGGAGGGAGGGATGTGCCTGTGAGAAGACTGGGCCCTGGGCCCCATTTATTCATTCGATCTGGAGCTCCAGCCCCGCTGGGGGCCTTCATCTCCCACCCTAAGGCCAAGGTCTCCGCTCAGGCAAGGAACCAGGGTTAGGGAAAACTTCCCCCAGTGGGGAGGGAGAAAGGGATAGGTGTCTGCCTGGCGCGGGGCTTGTCAAGCTTGGGCAGCTCTTTCGCTGGAGACGTGCGCAGCTTTTCAATGTACATTTTAGAATCGGAAAGCTGTCCGCCCCTTTGAACCGAAGGAGAAATCTCTGCTTAGGGTTCAGGAGGCCTGAGCCAACTCTAAAGTGCAATTGCTCCTGCGATTAAATGCCAAACTCTCTCCTAACCAGAAACAGAAAAAAGTGGATTGGATGCAGGGCAAAGGCACTAAACTTGGTCATCCCTTGAGCTAAACTTGGTCTTCCTCGGTGTCAGCCAGACCCTTCATTATCTTTTAAAAAGAAGATAAAATTACACGTCAGTGTGTGCTGTCAAATAGGTAACTAGCCGACCGGCTTTTTGCACTTATCACAAATGTGTATTTTCAAAAGAAGAAAATGGTGTGGTGTCAGTTGGCATCCAGGTCTGCCCATTTTTAGCTTCTCGGGGGAACCAAAGTAGGTGAAGAGGGGAAGCTCCACTTCGCCACCCTACGCCCACCTCTTTTGGACACAGGGGTTAGTTAGAGACCCTTGGCTCCTGCCCGGAGCCAGCCAGGAGTGCGGTTTTAGACTTGCTGGTGCTCACTGAAGCAGGGAGCAAGGGAAAGCGTTTTGGGGGCCGGTTTTCTCCGGGTCCTGAAGTTTCTGGTGTCGACTGGGGGGCCTGCCAGCAGTGCAGAACTGAGTTCCAGGCTGGGGCAGTCGCCGCTCTTTCATATTAGCGAGCTTCGAGCCAATTATTCTCCGCGCTCATATTTTCGGTAAACAGGTCGTAAGCCGTTTTACAGCATCTTAATGGTTTCCTATTTGCCTTAATTATCGCAGTAATAATTGCAATGACGGGGTAGGGTTTCAGTTAAATTGACTTCCCCTGAGATGGGCAGGGTTTGTAGTGGGCACTGGAGTCAGGAGGTGCGCAGAATTTTGTTTAATCGAAAAATTACCCCTACTGAACTCTTAACAAGCTTAACGTTTCTCCAGAGGGTAATGGGGAGTGTGAGCTAAGGGGGTGAGGGAGGGAGAAAGGCGGGGGAGAGAGAGAGATGGAGGGAAAGGCAGAGAGCTGTAAACAGCCAGGAGAGACAGAGAGAGACAGAGAGAGAGACAGAGACAGAGACAGAGAGAGAGACAGAGAGAGAGAGAGAGAGAGAGAGAGAGAGAGAGAGAGAGAGAAGGGGGGAGAGAAAAGAAGGCAGAAAGAAACCAAGAGGGCAAAAACGTTTGTGTTTTTTTTTTTTTTTAGTTGAGTGCTGAGTTCTCCCATTTACTATTAGGACAAAAAAGGGTATAAGCATTGTTTGTGTGTTTCTTGTTTAATTCTGACTTAAGAAAGAGTGAGAGAGAGTCATAGAGCCCAGTTTTCTAGACTTATAGACTCAAGAGGCCTCCCTGTCACTCTTAAATATCATATGATACAGCATAATATAGAATACCCTATATCTGGCAATGTGTTGTGTTTTTATGTTGTCAAATAGTAGGCACTCCAGTGGTGAAAGGATGGTGGTGTTTGGGGATGCGGGCAGGCAGCCTGGGGAGATCCTGAAGGAGGAGGCCTGCCAGCCAGGGAAAGGAAGCTGAGAAGCGGGTGCTGGAGCCTGCAGTGACCTCCTGTCTGTTGCTTTCTTATAGGGAGGAACTGGCCATGAGGCTGGACTTGACTGAGGCCCGAGTCCAGGTGAGCCGCACCAGACAGAGGGAGGAAGTGGGGGATGTGGGCCGGGTGAGAGTGGGAGAGAGATGGGTTGATGGATTAGGGGGCGGTGGAGACCCCCTTTCTTAAATGAAGAGAAGGAGAATCCGCAAAATAGACCAAAACATCCACATACACAAAAAGATATTAAAATATAAAGTCCTGGGAGAGTGGAAGGGCAGGTTTCTGGGCTTAGGAGCCTTGAAGACGGTGTCTGGGATCAGAATCCTGAAGTTCGGGAAACCCCTGGTCCACAGCCCCTGTAGGAACCAATCTTTGGACTGACTTCTCCTGATTGAAATAATGGGATGGAGCATGGATTTGGTTGTTAGACAAATCCGCTCAGCTCCAAGCAGGTATTTGGCTGCGATTAAGTCTCCAATCGGGCTTCATAAAAGCCCACTTAGTGCTAGAACAAACAGGGCCATTTGAAGGCAAAATGCTGTTTGATTTCCCCTCTGCCCGCACAAGGAGCTGGCTAATGCTATTTGATTTCCCATTTTTTATAGCAATGAGCCTACATTGATCTAATAGGGAGTGAGTGCAATGCTATTAAAGGTGTTTGCAGCCCCATACCAGAGTGCATTTCCGAACCCAGGCCTCATAACCAAAGAGACGATCAACACTGGGCAGCCCCGATGGCCAACAGAAAACAGATGTCCCTGAGTTAGGAGCTGAGTGAATCACTTTACAGTCAAAATCAAGCGCTGATAAAGCACAATAAATTCCATATGGCTCATTTAATACACAACAGCTTCTTGCATTAGAGGGCTAATGATGAGGTTTGTCCCCTCCTTTCTGTTGACACATTTCTCCATTGTCAAACAGAGATGTGACAGCAACTCCGTATTTTCAGCTCAGGGGAACGAGTCGTGGGAAAGTTAAATAACTTTTTAAAAGAAAGAGAGCGCCCCCTCCCCTTCTCCTCTCTCCCTATTCACTGGAGAAGATGTAATTAAGTGAATATGAATTATTAGAGTCCTTTCGTTTACCTTTGGGGGGCCTCAAAGGTATTAATTCAATAATGAGGAATTGCGGGAGGACATCTTGATAATTGCAGTTGAGCTGGGAGAGACGATCCGTCTGTAAAAGGTTTCCACGTTCTTTGAGGGCACACTGCCCCCACTGCCCCCCCTTACTCCTTTCACTGACCTCCAGGAGTGGCGGATATTCTCGTCTAGACAGATTTGGGTACACAAAAGCTGCCCACCCAGCCTGGTCCCATCTAGTCTTACTTTTTCAAGCCTCTGGATTTCCACACTAGAGTGTTTCTGCAATTCACAGATAATTTGAGGGCTGTGGAATGTTATGGATGGGCCCTCTTTTCAGCAGAATTTTAAGTAATCAACTGATTTGGATTCTCGATTTTTCTTGCCCTGGGTGGCTGTCTAGAAGTCAAGCCAAGCTTATCTACTAGTGCTAGTAACGACAACCCCCAGTGTGTATATTTGAAAGACATAGATGTCTTTAAAACATTTTTAAAACATATTCCTCTGGGATCATTTACATTATGTTTTAATATAATTCTGTATAGCCCTGGAGCTCATTCTTAATTTTTAGACTTGTGTGCAGGCACAAACCCAGCCCTAAAAATATTAATGCCTTCAGGGAAGAAGGAGCATATCTTAGCTGTGGGTGTGATGAGCAGGTCACATAAAAATAATTTCATGCTCCTGGGAGTTATTTTTAGACTATGGTAGTTGCCACATTTCAGGTAAAGGTCTCTACTAAAACTGCTTTCTATTAACAATTAGGAAGATACCTTGTGCTGGAAACCTCCCCCAAGCCTAGAACTATCTTATTTAAATAACTTATTTAAACTACATCCCCAGAAGAAATAAAGGACCTATTAGCTCTGAAGATGTGGAAAGTTGACAGGTATCCTGCACTCTGATTTCTATGTATCCAGGTATTGCTGTATACCTGGTGTGCCGAGTCACCACCTTCCTGCACAGAACTGGCTCCTGGAGGGATAGAGCCCCTGGGGCAGATAGCCAACTGTGTGCCCCGTATTTTATTTTATTTCATGGAGAACAGACCCTTTAAAATGTATGCTGGTTCGGGAATTACTGTGGGCATTTCTTCCCTCCCTTTCCAGCTCTCCACGAACCCCAGAGCCCAAACCAGTATTCTAGGTGTTCAATAAATATTTTTGGAAAGAATAAATGAACCGCCTCCCAATTCACTTTAACACAGCAGGAATTTTGCCAGCTCTTGGGTAAACCTGAAGTAGGCGAAAATAGTTGATGTGCAGCAAAAAGCTGATACGCCTTCTTCTCTCTGAACAGGAACTTCCACATGCCTCATTTTACTCCTTCCTCAGAACAGCCTTATGAGTACAGTTTTATTATCCCCATTTTACAGATTAGAAAACTGAGGTTGAAAGAGGTTTAAGTGACCTGCCTAAAGACGCACAGCAAGCAAATGGCAGCACAGACACTTAAACATTCGTTTCCCCATCTCTAAACACACTGAACCACTCTCCTTAAACTTGGAAAGAACTAGGCTACTTGCAATACCCACTGGAAAGGGTTTGCTTGGCCCGTGTTTCCTGCTGTCTTTAAGTTTGGGCTCCTCTTTGCCGCCCGTTTGGCCCCGGAGGTGTCCTTAAACAACCTGAGGCCAGAAAGGGTCGAGGTGGGCGCAGTCCGTGGTGGAAAGGAGGAAAGGCCAGCAGTGCCTGGGAGAGGCAGGGGCGCGTCTGGAGCGCCCATCTGGCCAGGAGCCGTGCTAACCCCGGGCTCTCTCCGCCTTGCAGGTCTGGTTCCAGAACCGTCGGGCGAAGTGGCGCAAACGAGAGAAGGCGGGCGCGCAAACCCATCCTCCGGGACTGCCCTTCCCGGGGCCGCTCTCAGCCACCCACCCGCTCAGCCCCTACCTGGACGCCAGCCCCTTCCCCCCGCACCACCCCGCACTCGACTCGGCCTGGACAGCAGCTGCTGCCGCTGCTGCCGCTGCCTTCCCGAGCCTACCTCCGCCTCCCGGCTCGGCCAGCCTGCCGCCCAGCGGGGCGCCGCTGGGTCTGAGCACTTTCCTCGGAGCTGCGGTGTTCCGGCACCCGGCCTTCATCAGCCCTGCATTCGGCAGGTAACACGCGGCCTCGGGAAGTCTGTCTGTCTGTCACACACACACAGCCTGGAGTCAAGGAGGAGGCCCGGGACAGGCAAGGGCTACACACATATTTTCTCTTTGGCCTGACCTGAGAGGTTTAGCCAAAGAAAATACTTTCTAATTTTGCCTCAAACAATGTAGATCTTGAAGGGAATGACTTGAGACCGAGCGGCAAAGGGGAGGGCAGTGGCAGTAACAACAACCGTGACAATTTTGAGTGTTCATTGAAAGCTGGAAAAGTACCATTTGAAAGTGGAAACAGCGTAGGCCATAGCTGATAAGTGTGTAAACGTGTACAGGTGTAGGCTCTGTAGAGCCGGGATGACTTCGCAAGTTTTGCAAAATTCCTTTTCATGTCCCAAAGCCTAGCAATCAGAGGAACACAACCCTGGTCCCCACAGGAGCCCTGGAGCCAGGGACCCTCTGGGTGCAAAGAATTCTTTCTTCTTCCCCAGAGTCTATATTCCTTGTCAATCAACTGACCCGCTGCCAAGCATACCCCCATATGTGCAACCCCGATTCCAACAAGGCACAAGACAACGAAATAAAAGAAACAGTTCGTTGCATGTTATAACTCCCTTTCTTTAAATGAACATCGAATGATGAAATAAAAAGTCTGTATAATCGCAGACAAAGAAACAAAGGAGGGATGTATTAAGTTAGAAAGTGCAGTGAAAATAAAACTGAATGCAGCTTCAATGATCTCTCTTTGGGAGAACAAAGAAATAATAGATTCATCCAACTGCGCAACCACTTAAAAATCATCTTAGAGAAAATTTTCAAAAAAGACTTAAGTAAAATTAGTTTCATGTAACAAACTAATAAACAGTGAGTGCTTTGAAGTGTAGTTAGTGACTCAGTTTACCTAGTGGAACCAGGGTATGTTACACCACCTCCAGGCCACACTTTTTTCTTTCTTTCTGGGAAAAAAAAATTAAGTCCTGTATCCCTCACCTCCCTCCACCCCTTTCCCTTTTGACAGAGACTTGTAAAAGACACAAACCATGGCTAGAGTACGGACTGCAAGGTTCGGAGAGTCTGGAAGAGGGGTGCAGTGGGGGAGGCATGAAGGGTGGAGAAGCATGAGGCACCCCTCCAGCCCTAGTAGGCTCATTTCTAATCGCAGAAACCCCAAGTTGGCCCTATGGGGCCGGGAGCCCTGGAGAGAAAGAAGCATCTGGGGGTAGGGATGGGGTGTCGCACGGCCAGTGGCAGCTGTAGCTCGGGCCTCAGCTGCAAGACCGAGGTGCAGTGCGAAGGGGGTGGAGGCGCCACCAGGAGCAATCCTGGCGCTGCCCAGAGGCGGTAGCAGAATAGGGTTCCAGGCTTGCGCATTGCCGCGCACGCGGAGGTTGCAGGTCCAGCGGTTCTCTGGCACCAGAGGCTGCAGGGGCGCAGGGAAGGTGGCCTGGGAAGGTTGTCGCCGCGGTATGCAGGGACGCTGGCGGGTCAAGTCTTTGGAGTGGAAATCAACAGGCGGGCGCCCCCTCTTGTGGTCCCCCCCCCCCCCCCCCCCCCCCGCGGTCATTGCCCGGGAACTGGCAGCTCAGTTGAGGGCGGCCATGTAGGCAAGAACGCCAGCAAACGAGGCCAGCTTTTCCAGGGCGAAGGGCTATGAGCAGTTTGTGGGGTTTTTTTTTATTTTGTTTTATTTTTTAGCCCTCACAGTGGCCCATGCGGGCATCGAACCGGCACACTTCGTGCTATCAGCACCACGCTCTAACCATCGAATCAACTGAGCTAACCGGCCAGCCGGGTCTTGATCAGTTTTGATCCCACCTTTTCTCCCTTTCTTTTTTTTTTCTTCTCCCTCTCTCTTCTCCTTTTACTCTCCTCTTCTTTCTCCTGGCAAATAGTATTGCAGGCAATGCGAGCTCCTAGTCTGAGAATACACCCCCTTCCTAGGCGAAACCACAGAATCCGCGCTATTGGGCCGTGGGGTTTTGGGCCCCGAGGCCTGCCTCGGGCCCAGGCTCTGGCACCTCCAGGAATATCTGGCCCCTTGGTCTGTTTTTTCTCCTTCGGTTCCCTGCTCTAGTAAAGCCCTCTCAGAGCGCCCAGCCTCCCGCCCGCGCCCCACTTACATCCCAGCCCATAGTCCACCCTGGAACTGTGACTCCGCGCGTCTGCGGCGGCGCCCCTCTACTCTCCTGGTGAGAGGAGGTGGGAAACGCTACCCGAGAAAGCCGCGCTTAGCTCCCGAGGCCATGACCGCGCTGTTTGCTCTCCTTGCAGGCTCTTTTCCACCATGGCCCCCCTGACCAGCGCGTCGACCGCGGCCGCGCTCCTGAGACAGCCCACGCCGGCCGTGGAGGGCGCGGTGGCGTCTGGCGCGCTGGCCGACCCAGCCACGGCGGCTGCAGACAGACGCGCTTCTAGCATAGCTGCGCTGAGGCTCAAGGCCAAGGAGCACGCCGCGCAGCTCACGCAGCTCAACATCCTGCCGGGCACCAGCACGGGCAAGGAGGTGTGCTAAAGGCTGCCGGGCACCCTCGCGCCCCGGGCGCCCCCCGAAAGGTCACCTAACTCAGCACCACTCAAGACCAAATGGAAACAGAGGACCAGCACACTCCCAAGACGGCACTGAGAGAGCGCAGCCGCTTTCGCAGCAGCCTGGATGCGGGCGAGACAGCCCTGGGCGCTATGGGACATGGCACCTCCTTGGCTGACTGTCCACCCGCCCCGTCCCTGCTCCCCACCCCCACCCCTGCCCCTGCCACTGCCAACCTCGCTCCAACTCGTACGTCCACTCTCTCCCGTTCTTACGTTATTGAAAATATCGGGGAGGATTTCTCCCCAAGACTCCTGGTATTGAAGTTAAAAAATTTTAAAGCCCAACCTCTCTTCTTCCTGACATCCCATTTAGCTTTTTCTTTTCTTTTCTTTTCTTTTTTTTAAATAGCATTTTGGCGTGGGCTCCGGCGTGAAGCCAGGGCCAGGGAAGCGAATGCGAATCTGTAAGATAGCTAACAGTGCACTTAAAGGAAAGGGGCGTCTTGTTCTTGTTCTCTTCTTTATCATACATCAACCAAGGTTTTTATATCAAACCAAAGGGAAATACTCTGCTAGAATATGGACTGTTGAAGTCACCAAACTGTGATTATTGATTCTGTATATACCATTGTTATTAAAAAAGAACAGAGCTTTGTATATTTGAAATGTTATAACGCAATTGCACTCAGCGTGGTATGGTAAAAGTTTGTCCTGTAGATTCTTACTGTGTTGTAGATACGGTAGGGTTCCTAGACAAATATTTATGTACTCAAGCCCTTTATTTAACTTATTAACTGTAGAGGCTTCTGAAACTTTCAAGATAAAGGCAATGGTACAGTACTTTTGTGTAATGTGTAATTGTTATCACTTTTCCTTGCTATCTAGTGGAAAAGTGTCACGCTCAAAATAAAAAAAAAATTATATGTTTAACAAAAGGAAGTGTGAATGCTCTGTGCAGGCGCTGAGGGGGTAGAAGGGGGCCCCCCAGAGGCCAGGGGTGGGCTCGGGCGCCTCAGCATCTCCTGGGTTTATCCGCACTCGAGTTTTCCTGGCAGAGGCCCCGGTTTGAATCTGATCCTCACATCCTCACAGGGATCCGGGTTTCCTACAAAGGCTAAGGACACCACCGAGGTGCTTTCCATGGGCTTCTCGGCTCCCTCATGTCGCAGAGGGAACTGGAGGGCCTGGGCCACGGAGGTGGGGTGGGCTGAAGGAAGGGTGGGTGCACGGTAGGCGTTGTTGACGGTGGAGACAAATTTGAAGCGAGCAGGAGTCTTGGCTTGGAAGAAGAAGGAAGCTGTTCGTTGAAAGTGCCACGTAGCAAGGAAGTGCGCAGTCCGAGATGACAGGTAAAGGCGAGAAACCGAGGCACTGGCTTCTGAGGGGAGGGGCTCCATGGTGCACTCATGGGGAGGAGTGTGTGTGTGTGTGTGTGTGTGTGTGTGTGTGTGAGAGAGAGAGAGACAGAGAGACAGAGAGACAGAGAGACAGAGAGACAGAGACAGAGAACGAGGGAATGGTAATGGAAAGGCAGCGAGAGGATCCAAGTGGCAGATCTTGACAAATGTCATTACATCACTTATCCAGACATTGGGAAATATATACATTTTTTAAAAATATAAACAACTCAGATTTCGAGAGGGGACCCCGACAGATTTGCGATCTGTAACCCCCTCCGTGCACCCCTTCCCGCGACGGAACGGGAGCCTCTCCCTCCCCCCGGTCCCTGGCAGCGCCCCGCCGGGTGACCGCTCAGTGTAAGCCCGCCCGCGGGGGCCGGGTCTCGCCAGCGCTGCCAGGGTGATGGGAAAGGGAAGAGAAGCTTAATTAGTTTCAATTTGCAGTAATTAGCGCGCTGGACCTTTGGGGAGAGGGGCAGGCGGGAGGGGGGAGGGCGGCGGCGGCGTGACAACTGCGCCTCGCGGAGCCGGAGCCAGCAGCCCCTCCAGGATGCGGGCCTTCGGTCGCTGCGGGGGGCGCGGGCGCATCTCCCGGCCCGGCGGTCGGGCTCCGCGCGCGCACCCAGGAGGCGCCCAGGAGAGGGGCGGGGGCGGGTTCTCTCGAGGCCTGAGGCGCCAGTGTGCGCAGCCCAGGGGCAGGTGCGGGGTCGAGCCGAGGTCATCGGACGCTCCGGATGGGCGGCCTGCTTGGCAGCTGCGGAGCGCCCAAGCCCGGGCGTCCTTGCCTCCCCGCCCCCCCCCCCCCGCAATCCTGCTGGAAACCGTGGGGAGCGCGCCCTCGGGGGTCACGGGCCCAGGGTGCTCCCCGGACCTGGACCGTCGGGCGGGTCACGGCCACCCTGCTTAGGTCCTGGACTCGCAAGCAGGGACCCGGCCTGGGGCTTGGGGCGCAGGCCACCAACTACCTTCCCTCGGCCATTCCTGCCACACACTCCTTTCTCGGGTTTAGGAGGCCTGGCGAGGAACTTTCTAGAACATCGCCCCAAGATCTGAGTGTCACAGCCTTCCAGACTCCACGGGGTTCCCCTGGGATGATGGTCGCTTTCCTGGGGTGGGCTGGGCTAGTCGGGAGTTTGGGGTAGAGACGGGAGAGCAGGAGGAACGTGAGGGAAAGGACTTTTTTTTAGTTGTCAATATCAATTTTCCGTCGATTTTGGCTTTTTGTATAGGTAGAGCTTTTTTCCCCTCCAGGCTGCCAGTTGGATGGTATACGAAACAGTACCATTCTTTCTGTTAATGAACTCTTTTTTAAGTCATTTTTTCTCATTTGACCCTTCCATGGAGCAGAAGCAAATTGCGTGAAATTACCTCCAAGGATTACATTTATTACTGGCCAATGAGAACCCCTCGCCTTGTTTTACAAACTCTTAATCCTATGTCATTCTGATGGCCGCAAACAAGCCCGGTCCTGGGCCTCCTATTCTTTCAACTTTCCCCAGCTGGAGGGACCTCATTCTGCACTTAATATTCCCCATAAATATCACACGCTAAAGACCCCCTGACTTCCAGCAAGTCCACATTAAACATGTGACATGTCACGCATGACAAACTCTGAGTATCTTTTCAAAGCAGCATTAAAAGCAAAGAAACCAATTTTCTTCTCCTTCCAAACCTCCCCAAGTGAATGATGGGGATTGGAAAGAGCCAGTGGAGCGTACTTAGGGGGATTTTATGAGATTTTCCAGAATGATTTAATCTTATTGTAAGCATTATTAATGAATGGCAACCCAATTTGGCCCCAATATCTGGGAACATGGTCACAATGCTGGGAGCGGCTGACCCCCCCCCCAACCTTAAGCAAACCTCTTACCCCATGGTGGAGGAGGTGCGGAGCCCAGGAGAATTCGGGACCGCCAGCCCCATGATAGGGGCATGGCAGTCCTCTGTCACACCCAGAGCGGAATGCCCTACCACCTGCTTTCCCAGAGCCACCCCCACAGCATCTTGGGCAGAGGTGTGATTGGGAGCCTGGTCTGGGCCTCTGTGGGAAGAAGGGAAGGGGGAAATTAATTTGCTACATTTTCAGACAGTCTACCCAGATCTGGATGAGGCCCCAAAAGAAACGGCAAGAAGGAAGCAGTTGGCATATTATCAGGAGGCGCGCCTAAGTGTTCTTCTGCCACCAACTACCAGTGGCCTGAACTGTGGACAGTAGTTATGGTGGACATCTTAGGTTTGTGGTGAGGAAGACAGAAAGTGGATAAATTAAGGGAGTGGCCATTGAAGAGGTTTGGGACGACTGGGGACTTGAAACTCAGTCGTCAGCTAATGTCACCGAGACTGGTATTGGCCGAGGCCAGTTTCCCATTTTTTTCTCCTCCCTCCCCTCCCCCAACTGGGGCAAACATTTATTATTGTTGTTTTTGATTTATAATACCAAGAGACAAGGTACCTGTAGTTCTTTTTCATATTGTTTTGAGTGTGGCAATCTTACTAGGATGAAAAAGGGGGCTGATGTTAGAGGAAAGAAAATTATACCAGGGTTAGTTCAGCTTGCTTTTAGAGGAAAAAATGTGTGCCTGAGCATGTGTGTATGTGTATACACAAAAGTGTGTCTGAATGAAGGGGGTCTTAAATGGGATCTAAAATGGTATTTTGGAACACTGAGTTCTCCAGAGCAACTGCATATTTAACTGACAGTGGCAGCCTAGCTGAGGGGGGGCGGGGAGAAGAAAACCTACTACCTGACAGGGGGGAAAAGCATTTTTCAAAGGAAAAAGTCGTGTTGTCCCTGGACATTATTAACGGTCCAGTTTCAAGTATACATTTTTCCTTTAAAAGGTAGCGATTGCCAGTTATACGTTAAGAAATGTCATTCAGTCATTTTTATTCATTCTCAGGAAATCTTCATAAAAGCCTGAATCATACTTCTAACAAGCAGCAATTTTGTTAATCCAGGGGGTTATTACTCTGGGCCCTTATTAGGTTCTACACTACTGCCAAGCAATCCTATAACCCTCTCAAAAGAAGTTTACCTCCCTGTTATAAAACCAGTAGTGGTATTTATACTGTGCAATAATTAGTGTATTACTTGAATCCACTAACACGTTCATTTTATCTCTGCACAAAACCTCTAGTCTGCTTATAGAAAGCTTGTGCCTCCTTTGGTGCTGGTGAAGTGGTGAAAGAGTGAATTGAAGGCTGGTTGCACTTTCTCCTTTGCCTCGCCTTAATTCCCATCTCTTTTTGCTCTCATCCAATTAGCACAGTGTATTAAGCGGTTTATCATCTCATAGTCAGCTATTGAGAGAAACAAGGCGAGCACTTTGCAATAGAACCTGCGCTCCTTTGACACCCTCAGGTACTTACATATTCCACTGTGCTATGAATAATAGAGGAAGAATGGAGCGCTAATTCCCTCATCAAAGAATGCCTTGTCTGCTGCTTTGCTCAACAACACCATTCTGATCAAAAGAAAAGCAATAAAGCTTAGCATAACAAAACGAAACCTACTTATTAGCTTAGTGGTTAAATTAATGCAGAGCCGCTGCTATTCAAAACCAAGGTTTGAAAACAGCCTCCAACAACCTGATAATGCTGCCTTCGGGATGAAGGAATTTTAATCTGAAATTTGAGGCTGGCTCAGATGAGTTAATCTATTAAACTGCTATAAGGAAGCTCCACAGCAAACCGTTCAATTAAGAAATATTTAGGTGGGGGGGGAGAGAGAGAGAGAGAGAGAGAGAGAGAGAGAGAGAGAGAGAGAGAGAGAGAGACATGGAGATGGGAAGTAGAGAGCAAGGCAAGGAGGCTTTCAGTTTAGGATGGGAACATAAAATTGAGGGGTCGGGGGAACTCGGACAAGAGGGTCTGGGGCTTGACATGTTTTTTCTGTAAAACCCTGACACAAGATAGGGAAATCTGGTTTTGGAGTTTCCTTATCTTTGAATCTCCTGCCAAACTCATTTTAAAATGTTTGAAAAGGCATGTGGAGGTGTGTACGTGTGTTGGAGGTAAGAAGTGGTCCGGGCTGGAGAAGGGGGTGGTGGGGAGGGGCAGTGAATCCATCCCCTTAAACATCCTCTCGGTCAGGAGCTTAACGCCATCAGTTTCCTGGACAGCTCTTATCACGCATGCCCTTTAAAGGATTTTTAACTTCTGATCTCCCCTGTCTCCCTTCATATGAAGAAGAGCTGAGGGTGAGCACATTTTGTCCAAGATAAATGTGCACCCTGATGTACGCAGACCCTGCTGCCTAAATTCAACAGCAAAAGTGCCCTTCTCAGAGGTGTGGGGGCTCTGAGAAGAGCAGGGTTCTTTAGGGTACCATTTCCCAAGTGGCTCAGATAAAATTTAGACCTGGGTTAGTGTAGCCCACAGTGTTTACATTTTATTTTAAAAAATCATTGCCAAGGTTTAGAAATTGAGAAACTTTAGGAAGTATCAGGATTCCTGGCTTCTCTTGACAACTAATGATGCGGCCACCCTGGGCTCCATTCCTCCCAGCAGCAGATGTCCCCTTTGGACAAGACATGCCCACTGCAGTCCACCGAAATCCCTGTCACTCTCTAGTGTGAACCCGGCTTGTTTCATCCCTTCACTTTTAGCACTTGAGCTTAAGCCCCACGCCAGGGAGCCTGTGCAGACATTTGGGTAGGCTCCCTGCCCCTTACAAAGTGGGAGGCATTCTGCACCCTTCCCACCCACTGTGCTACCAACTCATGCAAATCAAGGAGCAGAAACCTCAGAGAAAAGTGAGTATGCCACCTTCCAATCTTCCAAGTGAGATCCACTGGAATTCATCAAAGTTGCAGTTTCAACTTTTCACAAAATTTTAGAATCCTTAGCTGCCTGCCAGAAAAGCCTAACTAATCTGGAGTTGCAGATCTGAATAAGAAAACATCAAGCACTGAATTCGCTCTTTTTTCAAGAACTGTTCTAAGAAATATCTGAATTTATATAGACGTGCTACAGAAATGGTTCCTACCCTCACAGTGATTGCAATCTAGATGCAGAGACAAGAAACAGACCAGTGAGAAGTAATTTGAGTTTCCTGGAGTTCCTTGATGACCAACTTCAGAATAACTCTCTGTATTTACCATAACCCCAGGTCCCAGAAACCAAGGAAAATACGCCTTCTCTTCACAAAGCAAAGTGAGGGCATGGGCTCCGGAAGCACACATTAGAGAACCATCTCTATACCTTATAAAATAACAGCAATGAAAAACCACACTAATCCCTTAGTTTCCCGAAGCAACTTGGGTGTTCCAACTTTTGACCGGTTCCAGAGCCTGAGGTACCAAGGCATTAATTAAATTAACTGACAGGGCCCTAAACCCGAAGTATTTGTACTTAGAACCTGAGTATAAGAGACAGTGGAGAAAGGAGGAGAGGGTGAGGGAGAGAGAAAAGAGCAGACAAAGCAGGATAAAGGCGGCGCCCTCTACATTTCTTTAATTAGTATTCCTTCATGAAGATCCATGCTGAGTGGCCTTTCTCTAGTAGGGTGCCCCTCTCTCAGGAGCCATGATCTTTGCTCTCCAAAAGGAGATACCACTGGGCTCTCAGCGTAGTTCTCTTTGGCCGTCTATGTCAGCCAAGCACATGAGAAACCACACTTCATCTCATAAAAGGACCCCAAGTCCACAGAAATTCTCCCAAATGCCACTCAGAACATTTGGACATACATCATGCCGAGCATCTGAGCTGAGTTCTAACTGGGCTGAGGTTTGGGAAGGAGATCCCTTATTCCTGGTTGCCTCCTTTAGTCAACTCTTGGTACCTGGTAAGGATTCACTGCAACGGGTTTCCCTTTAGAAAATTTTATTCTTAAGTAAAAACACAGCATATTTTTCTTTTATAAAAACACATAGGCAGATAATTTCAAAAATAAAGCATAGTCGTAAAGGGGGAAATATTGTTGGTATAATCTTACGAATAACGTAAGAAAGGAAAGACTGTTATGTTGAAATATGTTTGGCTTCTGGCAAAGGAGTGCACTATTCTAAAGAAATGAGAAAAAATAGACCGGGGCCAATTAACCATCCCTCTCCCCAATTTTTCTGAATATAACACAATGATTCTCGTTCCAGCCTTATTTTTAATGAAATGTTAGAGGATATCAAATTATTTTAAATGTGCTTTCCTATTGTATAAACCTTTACCTGGATTTTCTACTTAAGGAAAAAAAAAAAAGGAATGTGACTGTAAAACACCTGCCCAGGGTGAGTGTTGGACTTTGCAGCAATTCAATAAACAAGTAAGCTCTGTTTAATCTATTTAGTGAGTGCAAGACTTCTAAACCTCCCGCCTCCGCTACCTATATAAAAGACAAGACTGAAAAGGACAGCCAGCCACTCCCGGAGCCTGCGGCTGGGAAGCACTTGGGTTCACCCTGGGTTTAATTGGCGTGTGAAAAGGCAAAATGTTAGCACTCCTACCAGGCCTCATGAGCCTCTCCTTCTGGGGGCACCTCCGTTGAAGGCCCTGGGGCAAAGCCTGGGGTCACTTGCATTCCAGCCACACTCAATTAGTTTCTCTCCCCTCACTGACCCCTCCCCTGGAAATCCAGTCCCGAATCCAAAGCAGCTATAGCTCTTCAGGTGCTTGGCAAAGGGCTTCGGGGTCATGTTTCAATGGTACGGGGTATATTGTAATAGGAAGGCTGCTTTCATTTTCTCTGTTGCTTGGGAGATTAAATTGTTTTGCAGTCTCTTTAATAATCCTCCTCCTAGGCCACATCCACATAAACACGAGATACAGTCCCAAAGGAAAAGCAATGCAGGAGAAGCAGTTAGGGCCATGGTGGAGGTGATGGAGGTGCCAGAAAGCTGGTTGCATTCTTCTTTCAACCAACCCTGCCTCGGCTACTTCTGGGGTGCCCTCAGGACCTCACGGCACAATCTGCGAAGAGTTTGCTGAGGTTCACTTCAGTGTACCCACTTTGGGACAAGAAATGCTCTACTGTGTTCTTGAGATTTCTGTAGTCATCACGAACTTTGGCGGTAAGAATAGACTTCTTTGATTTATCTAAAAGAAATAAAAATAAGGATTACAAGTCTCAGAGGGAGATTTTTTATTTTTCAATTACAGTTGACATTCATATTATGTTAGTTTCAGGTGTACAACATAGTGATTAAGCATTTATATAACTCATGAAGCAATGACCCCGAGAACTGTAGTACCCCCAACACCACACATAGTTATCACAATATGATTGACTCTGTTCCCTGTGCTGTGCTTTACATCCAGAGAAAACTTCTTTATAGATCATTCAGTACTCCTCATGAAATAGAGGGGGGTGCAGATTCTGTTTGCAGTTCCATGGCTCAAATGTCCTCATGGTCCTGTCGCTGGTCTACCCCTGGGGCCAGTCCCACGTAGCGAGGGGTGGGGGGTGAGACCCTGAGATTCCTCTGTGGAAGCCATTCTTCCTTTCTCCTGCCCGCCACTTCTCAGCACCTACTTGACTCAGCGCACCTGGGCTACAGGGCCACCCTCTACTGAGGCGAACTGCAGGTGCGCGCCCATGTGCAGCAGGCAAGGTGAATGCCACTCGCAGATGCCACTTTCGCAGCGCTGTCGAGTATATGCACACAACTGCATACAAAGTATGGATGTGGCAGGAAATAACTTTGTCTCAAAGGAAGCCTGGGTGTCCCAGTGCCAACTGCCCAGATCAGCCAGGCCTAGGCGGCTTCTTCTAGCCCCTTCGGTCTGCATCCCTCTGCTACACAAAGTCCCCTCAACTCAGAGGCGAGGGGTAGGCTGTCTGGAGAACACCTGTCCATTGGCCAGATCCCGTTTTTCTTCTCTGTCCACACTGTGTACCTGTGAACTTCAGGTATGCAGCTGCCCCCTCGCTGCTTCCTGCTCCTCCTATCCACCCATCCCTGGCCTTCTCATTTAGAGAAAGGCATTACCAGCCAAAGAGGACCCTTCCTTTCTCTCCTCAGAGCCTGCAACCTCTACACATGGTTCTTTTAAAGGAGCAGTAGGGCCGTGACACGCCGGTCTGATCTTTTGGGGACATGCGTGATCCCTGGGAGAGCCAATCCTGCCCAGGATGGTTAAGATGACACAGTTTTTGTTCAAAGCTGCTTGGGAACGCTGTGAGGTGTTTGGAGGGGCCCACGTTTTTTAAATCCCTATTTTCTGGCTGAGGAAACTGGGAGGTCAAGTCACTTGCCTAAGGTCACACAGCTGGTAATCCAGGATGTAGAAATGCAAACCCAGTAGCCAGAGCCTGGCGCTCACACTGGGAGGACAGGCTCACTTTTGCACCAGGCCTCGCTACACCCTGTGTCACTGCTGCCAGATAGAGATGGGCAGGCCCCCAGAGGCCAGCCTGGGCCAAGGTGCTTGGGGAGAGCGAAGCTGCCCAGCGCGGGGGAACAGGAAACCATCAGGAAAGCATCGAGAAGGAAAACAGGGAAGGGAGTGCACATCAATCACAAAAAGAGAAACCCCACTGAAACAACAGAGCAACACTGAAGTCTACAAAACACCCGGAAAACGAAAACTCACTCTCAAGATTTTTGTTCCTTAGCTACACATCCGCATTTGTTCTCCACAACCTTTGCTAAATTACATCAACTGCCTTTCAAACAACAACAAAAAGTTTTGTAGAGAGGATTGAAATGCCCAAAGGGGGTGGAAAAAGAGAGGCGAGAAGTGTGTGTGGGGGGGTGCATCGTTAACCGACCACAGAAAGACACTTTGAAAGTTCTAATTATCGGAGTCTGGGAATACGCAACAATGGCCCCAACCAGGGCGGCTGCTCCCGGCAGGCCAGAGCCGCAGCAGGCACCCGGTGCATGTGAATGACACAAATGCATGTGCTGTCGGGGAGAGCGCATTGAAAGAGCAGCGGTAATACGGAGCAGGGGAGGAAGAGAGGGCACAGCTCCTGATGTGTTTACCTCCTCTGCTGATGGGATATTGACTTTTCCCACCAGGTTGGTTAGAAAGGCGACTATTTACGCTGCCACACAGCAGAGTTAGAATGACAACCAGCATCACTTGGTGCTCTTCTTCGTAAAAGACAACTGTGACCGTCAGCATATGCCATAGCCAGTCAATACGGCCAAGGCACCATTCCAGGCCAGTTCGAGATGCAGATAAAAGCTCCCACTTGCTTCCCCAATGAGAACTGAATCAATAATGTATGGAAGGTCTTCTAGGAAACAACTGCATGAGCTGTTGCAGGCCACGCCAGGGTCCAGAGTCGGTAGCTGAGGGGAAAAGGGCTCTCACCTTTTCTTCATGGTTTTTCTCTCCCCCACTTTAGGCCCCTAAGCCACCCATATTAGGCTTCACACTGAAATCTTTACCCTGTTTCCTCTAGTGTTACACCCACTACTTTAGAAGTTAGGGAAAATACCAGTGTTAAACGGTAGAAACCAGTTAATATGGCCAGTAAAACCCAATTCCTTCTTCCTGCTCTGTTTTTTTAAAAGAGGTCATGGCCACAGGCACTGCAGGTCAGGTGCCTGAAGACAACTGTTAAAAGATTCCAAGAGGCCACTAAGCAAGAGGCCCAGAAGTTCTGCAGCCATCCCCTCCCCGTTCCCAGAGATGCCTCTGGCTGTGGTTGTCTCAACCATAAGAAAAAATTTGAACTTCGTGGAGACAGGGAAGGAAGTGCTCTTCCTACACACAAGTGCATCAGCAAAATATACTCTAAGGGACTGCAGTATCACCGGAAGTCACTC